>NW_026779612.1:0-42500 GCF_030144855.1 Hypanus sabinus
GAAACATCCTCTCCACATCCACTCTATCTGTGTCCTCTGGTCCTAGACTCTCCCACTACAGGAAACATCATCTCCACATCCATTCTATGTGTCCTCTGGTCCTAGACTCCCCTAAAATAGGAAACATCCTCTCCACATCCACTCTATCTGTGTCCTCTGGTCCTAGACTCCCCCACTACAGGAAACATCCTCTCCACATCCACTCTATCTGTGTCCTCTGGTCCTAGACTCTCCCACTACAGGAAACATCCTCTCCACATCCACTCTATCTGTGTCCTCTGGTCCTAGACTCCCCCACTACAGGAAACATCCTCTCCCCGTCCACTCTATCTGTGTCCTCTGGTCCTAGACTCCCCCACTACAGGAAACATCCTCTCCACATCCACTCTATCTGTGTCCTCTGGTCCTGGACTCCCCCACTACAGGAAACATCCTCTCCACGTCCACTCTGTGTCCTCTGGTCCTGGACTCCCCCACTACAGGAAACATACTCCCCACATCCACTCTATCTGTGTCCTCTGGTCCTAGACTCCCCCACTACAGGAAACATCCTCTCCACGTCCACTCTATCTGTGTCCTCTGGTCCTGGACTCCCCCACTACAGGAAACATCCTCTCCACATCCACTCTATCTGTGTCCTCTGGTCCTAGACTCTCCCACTACAGGAAACATCCTCTCCCCGTCCACTCTATCTGTGTCCTCTGGTCCTGGACTCCCCCACTACAGGAAACATCCTCTCCACATCCACTCTATCTGTGTCCTCTGGTCCTAGACTCCCCCACTACAGGAAACATCCTCTCCACATCCACTCTATCTGTGTCCTCTGGTCCTAGACTCTCCCACTACAGGAAACATCCTCTCGACATCCACTCTATCTGTGTCCTCTGGTCCTAGACTCCCCCACTACAGGAAACATCCTCTCCACATCCACTCTATCTGTGTCCTCTGGTCCTAGACTCTCCCACTACAGGAAACATCCTCTCGACATCCACTCTATCAGTGTCCTCTGGTTCTAGACTCTCCCACTACAGGAAACATCCTCTCCACATCCACTCTATCTGTGTCCTCTGGTCCTAGACTCCCCCACTACAGGAAACATCCTCTCGACATCCACTCTATCTGTGTCCTCTGGTCCTAGACTCCCCCACTACAGGAAACATCCTCTCCACATCCACTCTATCTGTGTCCTCTGGTCCCAGACTCCCCCACTACAGGAAACATCCTCTCCACATCCACTCTATCTGTGTCCTCTGGTCCCAGACTCCCCCACTACAGGATACATCCTCTCCACATCCACTCTATCTGTATCCTCTGTTCCTAGACTCCCCCACTACAGGAAACATACTCTCCACATCCACTCTATCTGTGTCTTCTGGTCCTGGACTCTCTCACTACAGGAAACATCCTCTCCCCGTCCACTCTATCTGTGTCCTCTGGTCCTGGACTCCCCCACTACAGGAAACATCCTCTCCACATCCACTCTATCTGTGTCCTCTGGTCCTAGACTCCCCCACTACAGGAAACATCCTCTCCACATCCACTCTATCTGTGTCCTCTGGTCCTAGACTCTCCCACTACAGGAAACATCCTCTCGACATCCACTCTATCTGTGTCCTCTGGTCCTAGACTCCCCCACTACAGGAAACATCCTCTCCACATCCACTCTATCTGTGTCCTCTGGTCCTAGACTCTCCCACTACAGGAAACATCATCTCCACATCCATTCTATCTGTGTCCTCTGGTCCTAGACTCCCCTAAAATAGGAAACATCCTCTCCACATCCACTCTATCTGTGTCCTCTGGTCGTAGACTCCCCCACTACAGGAAACATCCTCTCCACATCCACTCTATCTGTGTCCTCTGGTCCTAGACTCTCCCACTACAGGAAACATCCTCTCCACATCAACTCTATCTCTGTCCTCTGGTCCTAGACACTCTCACTACAGGAAACATCCTCTCCACATCCACTCTATCTGTGTCCTCTGGTCCTAGACTCCCCCACTACAGGAAACATCCTCTCCACATCCACTCTATCTGTGTCCTCTGGTCCCAGACTCCCCCACTACAGGATACATCCTCTCCACATCCACTCTATCTGTGTCCTCTGGTCCCAGACTCCCCCACTACAGGAAACATCCTCTCCACATCCACTCTATCTGTGTCCTCTGGTCCTAGACTCTCCCACTACAGGAAACATCCTCTCGACATCCACTCTATCTGTGTCCTCTGGTCCTAGACTCCCCCACTACAGGAAACATCCTCTCCACATCCACTCTATCTGTGTCCTCTGGTCCTAGACTCTCCCACTACAGGAAACATCCTCTCGACATCCACTCTATCAGTGTCCTCTGGTTCTAGACTCTCCCACTACAGGAAACATCCTCTCCACATCCACTCTATCTGTGTCCTCTGGTCCTAGACTCCCCCACTACAGGAAACATCCTCTCGACATCCACTCTATCTGTGTCCTCTGGTCCTAGACTCCCCCACTACAGGAAACATCCTCTCCACATCCACTCTATCTGTGTCCTCTGGTCCCAGACTCCCCCACTACAGGAAACATCCTCTCCACATCCACTCTATCTGTGTCCTCTGGTCCCAGACTCCCCCACTACAGGATACATCCTCTCCACATCCACTCTATCTGTATCCTCTGTTCCTAGACTCCCCCACTACAGGAAACATACTCTCCACATCCACTCTATCTGTGTCTTCTGGTCCTGGACTCTCTCACTACAGGAAACATCCTCTCCCCGTCCACTCTATCTGTGTCCTCTGGTCCTGGACTCCCCCACTACAGGAAACATCCTCTCCACATCCACTCTATCTGTGTCCTCTGGTCCTAGACTCCCCCACTACAGGAAACATCCTCTCCACATCCACTCTATCTGTGTCCTCTGGTCCTAGACTCTCCCACTACAGGAAACATCCTCTCGACATCCACTCTATCTGTGTCCTCTGGTCCTAGACTCCCCCACTACAGGAAACATCCTCTCCACATCCACTCTATCTGTGTCCTCTGGTCCTAGACTCTCCCACTACAGGAAACATCATCTCCACATCCATTCTATCTGTGTCCTCTGGTCCTAGACTCCCCTAAAATAGGAAACATCCTCTCCACATCCACTCTATCTGTGTCCTCTGGTCGTAGACTCCCCCACTACAGGAAACATCCTCTCCACATCCACTCTATCTGTGTCCTCTGGTCCTAGACTCTCCCACTACAGGAAACATCCTCTCCACATCAACTCTATCTCTGTCCTCTGGTCCTAGACACTCTCACTACAGGAAACATCCTCTCCACATCCACTCTATCTGTGTCCTCTGGTCCTAGACTCCCCCACTACAGGAAACATCCTCTCCACATCCACTCTATCTGTGTCCTCTGGTCCCAGACTCCCCCACTACAGGAAACATCCTCTCCACATCCACTCTATCTGTGTCCTCTGGTCCGAGACTCCCCCACTACAGGAAACATCCTCTAGACATCCACTCTATCTGTGTCCTCTGGTGCTAGACTCCCCCACTACAGGAAACATCCTCTCCACATCCACTCTATCTGTGTCCTCTGGTCCCAGACTCCCCCACTACAGGAAACATCCTCTCCACATCCACTCTATCTGTGTCCTCTGGTCCCAGACTCCCCCACTACAGGATACATCCTCTCCCCGTCCACTCTATCTGTGTCCTCTGGTCCTGGACTCCCCCACTATAGGAAACATCCTCTCCACATCTACTCTATCTGTGTCCTCTGGTCCTAGACTCCCCCACTACAGGAAACATCCTCTGCACATCCACTCTATCTGTGTCCTCTGTTCCTAGACTCCCCAACTACAGGAAACATCCTCTCCACATCCCGAGAATTAAATTCCAGTGTATATAAGCCCAGTCGCTCCAATCTTTCAACATATGACAGTCCCACCATTCCGGGAATTAACCTCGTGAACCTACGCTGCACTCCCTCAATAGCAAGAATGTCCTTCCTCAGATTTGGAGACCAAAACTGTACACAATACTCCAGGTGTGGTCTCACCAGGGCCCTGTACAGCTGCAGAAGGACCTCTTTGCTCCTAGACTCGACTCCCCTTGTTATGAAGCCAACATGCCATTAGCTTTCTTCACTGCCTGCTGTACCTGCATGCTGACTTTCAGTGACTGATGAACAAGGACACCCGGATCTCATTTCCTAACTCGACACCATTCAGATGGTAATCTGCCCTCCTGTTCTTGCCACCAAAGTGGGTAACCTCACCTTTCTCCCACACCCTCTTCTTCCCTTCTTACGTCTGCACCCTCCTTCCCCTTCTCTCCCGCCCACCTTTTCCCTGGCCCCGGATCCTCACCGAAGTTGAAGTACGCGATCCAGAGGCCGAGCATGGAGTTGTAGTAATGCACTAGGTGAGCTCCCCGTCCCAGGAGGAGCCACCGGTGGAAGAAGGCAAAGGGGTATCCTGTTTCAAAGGGGTGGGTGGGGGAGAAAGACACGGAGAGTCAGCCAACAGAGCACGCCCACCTCCTCCCCGTCACCCCCGCGTTCGCCCTCCTCCCGGATCCTCGACGCAGGAACACCGAGCCTGCCCTGCCACTCCAATACGGCTGATTTACTATCCCTCTCAACCCCACTCTCCTGCCTCCTCCCCGTAACCTTTGGCACCCTGACTGATCAGGAACCTATTAACCTCCGCCTTAAATACCCCCAACGCAACGGCCTCCACGGCCGTCTGTGGCAACGAATTCCGCAGATTCACCCACCCTCCGGCTAAAGAAATTCCTCCTCCTCTCCGTTCCTCTGCCCCTCAGCACGGGAGCCCCCTCCCTTTGCTGTCTGTTCACCCCGGGACCGTCTCGCCATCCACAGCTCCGACCTGCTCATTAATTTTGCTGACGACACTAAAGTCGGCCCTCCTTATCCGCGAGCTCCGCAAGCACAAATCTGACCGACCGCGGATCGGGAAAACCCGGAAGTGCTCTCCCAGCACTCGTAGTTCCAGCCTGCGCAGTCATTATTCCCTAAACAATGCAGTACGACAACCATTTCACACAGCATTTACATTGCATTAGGTATTATAAGTTAAAGTATTATAGTTTATTATTATCATCAATTATTATTTATAACTTAAAGAGATGGCTTAAAGAATACGGGAGGGTTTGCGTGGGTTATCTTGGATCGGGATCGGAAAAAATTGGAAGTGCTCTTACTAGGTAAGTCGGAACAGGTACGTCCGATATTATTTAGCGTCAGTTAGTCAGATGTTTGTCTTAGTATATATTTTACCTTCCTATGCATATAAGATGCTTAAGAACGTACGTTTCAGCACCGGGAGGATCAAAACCCCAAAGCCCGATAATTAAACCACTGCCTTGCTGAGTAATAATTGCAGCTTTCATCGGGGCAGAGCCTTTCTCATTTAAAATTGTTCCGATCGTTGACCGACTGCAGCCTGACGCTTTTCAAATGACCGATGGAGTTTCACCTCTTTCCGATCGCTTCATTATTTCCAGTTTCTTTTCCTTTTTTTTTCTGGCCATTAACCACACAATTTTTATTGTAAGCGTGGCCAAATTTCTGACCTCAAAGACAATGTTCCATTTAAGGCTCCAGTATACAGTAACTGCCGTCATGTAACGGTGTGCTGCACGCGGCGCTGAAATAACGACACGGAGTCGGTGAGCTGCAGCTGCAGAAAGAGATTTATTCGAACCTCGCGGCCTTGCTTTAAAGCCTTCCTGATCCCGCCCACCCCGGGCGGGAACGCGTATTCACGGTCCCGTCCCGCGCGCGGGCTTTTCCCCTTGCTGGTGAAGCAGGCTTGGCGCCCTCTTTGGGACCGGCCTCAGTGCCGGCGCGCGCCGCGTTGTGAGCCGGTTCGAGTGCGCCGGGAAGTGGGCCGCCACATAAGTATGTTTTCACTGCTGTTAAATTGTCAAAACTGGAATTTAGAAGGACGAGGGGGGATCTGATTGAAACGTGTAAGATTATTCAGGGATTGGACACGCTGGAGGCAGGAAGTGGGTCACCACAGTCATGACTAATTTTGCATGTCTCTTCAATGTTGAGAAAGACCGACATGGTGAACTTTGACTCCCATTCTTTTTCAGTAGCACACATTCCACTGGAGACAAAAGGCGACATAAACAACTCCTTCCTTAAGGAGTTCCTTAAGGCACAACAGGAAAGAAGAATGCCAGAGCTGCAATTTAAAATTCGCTGATGACTCAAGCACAGAGAGTTGGTCGGCAACCCTTATTCTTTTTTTGAAACAAAAAGTGTTACCAAGGCCCGAAACGTCGACAGCGCTTCTCCCTGCAGCTGCTGCCTGGCCTGCTGTGTCCCACCAGCAGTTTGTGTGTGTTGTCTGTCCTGACAGAGCTTCTCGGCCCGAAACGTCGCCAGTGCTTCTCCCTGTAGATGCTGCCTGGCCTGCTGTGTCCCACCAGCAGTTTGTGCGTGTTGTCTGTCCTGATGGAGCTTCTCGGCCCGACACGTCGCCAGTGCTTCTCCCTATCGATGCTGCCTGGCCTGCTGTGTCCCACCAGCAGTTTGTGCGTGTTGTCTGTCCTGACGGAGCTCCTCGGCCCGAAACGTCGCCAGTGCTTCTCCCTGTAGATGCTGCCTGGCCTGCTGTGTCCCACCAGCAGTTTGTGTGTGTTGTCTGTCCTGACGGAGCTTCTCGGCCCGAAACGTCGCCAGTGCTTCTCCCTACAGATGCTGCCTGGCCTGCTGTGTCCCACCAGCAGTTTGTGCGTGTTGTCTGTCCTGACGGAGCTTCTCGGCCCGAAACGTCGACAGCGCTTCTCCCTGCAGCTGCTGCCTGGCCTGCTGTGTCCCACCAGCAGTTTGTGTGTGTTGTCTGTCCTGACGGAGGGTCTCGGCCCGAAACGTCGCCAGTGCTTCTCCCTGTAGATGCTGCCTGGCCTGCTGTGTTCCACCAGCATTCGGTGTGTGTTGTTGTCTGAATTTCCAGCGTCTGCAGATTGGGGTTACCCACTTTGGTTGCAAGAAGAGGGAAACGGGATTATTATTGG
The DNA here is from genome assembly GCF_030144855.1 of Hypanus sabinus. NCBI lineage: Eukaryota > Metazoa > Chordata > Chondrichthyes > Myliobatiformes > Dasyatidae > Hypanus > Hypanus sabinus. Next base: position 7,027 of record NW_026779612.1, read on the forward strand.
AACGGTGGCCGATTAGGAAAAGGGGAGATGCAACGAGACCTGGGTGTCATTGTACACCAGTCATTGAAGGTGGGCATGCAGGTACAGCAGGCGGTGAAAAAGGCAAATGGTATGTTGGCATTCACAGCAAAAGGATTTGAGTACAGGAGCAGGGAGGTTCTACTGCAGTTGTACAAGGCCTTGGTGAGACCACACCTGGAGTATTGTGTGCAGTTTTGGTCCCAGGAGAGGGGAGGTTCTACTGCAGTTGTACAAGGCCTTGGTGAGACCGCACCTGGAGTATTGTGTGCAGTTTTGGTCCCCTAATCTGAGGAAAGACATTCTTGCCATGGAGGGAGTACAGAGAAGGTTCACCAGATTGATTCCTGGGATGGCAGGACTTTCATATGAAGAAAGACTGGATCGACTGGGCTTATACTCACTGGAATTTAGAAGATTGAGGGGGGATCTTACTGAAACGTATAAAATTCTAAAGGGATTGGACAGGCTAGATACAGGAAGATTGTTTCCGATGTTGGGGAAGTCCAGAACGAGGGGGTCACAGTTTAAGGATAAAGGGGAAGCCTTTTAGGACCGAGATGAGGGAAAACTTCTTCACACAGAGAGTAGTGAATCTGTGGAATTCTCTGCCACAGGAAACAGTTGAGACCGGTTCATTGGCTATATTTGAGAGGGAGTTGGATATGGGTCTTGTGGCTAAAGGGATCGGGGGTATAGAGAGAAAGCAGGTACAGGGTTCTGAGTTGGAAGATCAGCCACGATCATACTGAATGGCGGTACAGGCTCGAAGGGCCGAATGGCCTACTCCTGCACCAATTTTCTATGTTTCTATGAGACGTAAAGGGTGAGGGGAAAGCAGAAAGGTGGCAGTGGGAGAGAGAGGAGGGGAGGAAAAGAGGGGCACCATGACGGAGGGAGAGGAGGTAGGGAAGGAGCAGAGAGGGGGAGGGACAGACAGAAAAAGATAGAGAGAGAGACCAAGAGAGAGAGACAGAGATAGAGAGAGATAGAGAGGCAGAGACATGGAGAGAGAGAAAGAGAGGGAGAGAGACAGACAGATGGAGAGAGATAGTGAGAGAGACAGATAGAGAGACAGAGATAGAGATAGAGAGACAGAGATAGAGTTAGAGAGACAAAGAGAGAGAGAGAAAGAGAGGGAGAGAGACAGACAGATGGAGAGAGATAGTGAGAGACAGATAGAGAGACAGAGATAGAGATAGAGACAAAGAGAGAGAGAGAAAGAGAGGGAGAGAGACAGAGAGAGATAGAGACAGAGATGGAGAGATAGTGAGAGACACAGATAGAGAGAGGGAGAGAGGGAGACTACATCTACAGTATCAAAGTTCGTGTTTGTGTGTGTGTGTGCAAGATGGACTCAGATAGAGAGACGGGTACGTGAGGCTTGTTAATTAGCTCAAAATGTACGAGGGACGGAGATTACATCTGCAAGATAAACAGATATTAACATGACTGCGTGTCCGTGGGAGGTGAAATGGGAGAAAGAGATATTTATAACAATGCAAATGTTGTCATTTTCCCCAGTAGAAGGTTAAGGGTGTCTTGATAAGAGGTATTTAAAATTATGAGGATGGATCGAGTAGATGTGGGTCGGCTTATTTACTATGTTTCTATTTCCTAGTGTTACCAAAAGAGCTTTTGATGAAAAGTGCAGTGACGAAACTACATCCAGGCAGGAGTGGACTTTGAATGCGCAAGAGCCTCACGGGACTGTGATCAAGTGCAATTTCAACAATTACAGTAATGAACTGATGGCTACCACCTGACCAACGGACAATAGGCACGGTTTTCAAAAGTTCAGACTTAGTGCTCTCAGCTACTCACATCAACGTTCACATTCACCGTCCAGGGAACAAGGAGTGCACGCAGCCAGAACAAACGATGTGCCAGCATTCCTTGAGATTCGACGTGAAACGACAAGGATCGAGGTCGAAGTGCAACCGCCGATTGGCTACTTTAAGTTAACGAGATCTCCTTCACGTGGAAAAGAAGCTCGAAACTGTTCCAAACTCTGATCAAACTGTAACAGAGCTGCAGGAATGGGAGCCCCTCGACTCTCATTGTGCAAAGGGTCTTCCTTCAAGTGAAACCACCATATTGCCGCCCAGTTTCTCTGCAAGCGCATCACGGTCCTGAGTTCCATCTGCCGCGTTAACTTGCCGTTCATGTTTAATACCTGTAAATTTCTTTCCAATAGCATCCTCTGAGCCAGCGTACATCACCTTGATTTTAATGCTTGTCTGCTCTGGAGCCCAGAATATAAATACCAAATCTTCTCTCTCGATTCTTTTGCCTCGTATGCCGCATCACACAAAAGCGTGACGACAGTCGGTCGAAGGTAGCAACTTAACAAAGGATGTGTACGGGTCCTGCACAGTTCCCCCGATTTCACCTGCCAATATTTCTTTGGCTTCCTCTACAATAAGCTGGGGTTTTTTTTATCTTCACTATGGCAGAACGCTGCTGCTTTCTTTCTTTTTTTGACTTCTTCTGGGGATGAAGATCTCCTTACTTTCGTGTCATTGACGACTTCACTAACGTCATCGTTTGCTGTTACTCCAGAGGCCACCGCACCGAGACGGGTTGAATGAGGTCCGGGGTTCCGCCGGGTCCTAACGTCCACCGCACCGAGACGGGTTGAATGAGGTCCGGGGTTCCGCCGGGTCCTGATGTCCACCGCTCCAAGACGGGTTAAATAAGGTCCGGGGTTCCGCCGGGTCCTGATGTCCACCGCACCGAGACGGGTTGAATAAGGTCCGGGGTTCCGCCGGGTCCTGATGTCCACTGCTCCGAGATGGGTTGAATAAGGTCCGGGGTTCCGCCGGGTCCTAATGTCCACCGCACCGAGACGGGTTAAATAAGGTCCAGGGTTCCGCCGGGTCCTGATGTCCACCGCACCGAGACGGGTTGAATGAGGTCCGGGGTTCCGCCGGGTCCTAACGTCCACCGCACCGAGACGGGTTGAATGAGGTCCGGGGTTCCGCCGGGTCCTGACGTCCACCGCACCGAGACGGGTTAAATAAGGTCCGGGGTTCCGCCGGGTCCTAATGTCCACCGCACCGAGACGGGTTAAATAAGGTCCGGGGTTCCGCCGGGTCCTAACGTCCACCGCACCGAGACGGGTTAAATAAGGTCCGGGGTTCCGCCGGGTCCTAACGTCCACCGCACCGAGACGGGTTAAATAAGGTCCGGGGTTCCGCCGGGTCCTAACGTCCACCGCACCGAGACGGGTTAAATAAGGTCCGGGGTTCCGCCGGGTCCTAATGTCCACCACATTTGGACAGGTTGAATAAGGGACTTGAGCATCTACGTTTTTTGGTGTCGCTAGACTACCTGAAATGACACAAAACTACACCAGACTACCTGAAACAACACAAAACTACACCAGACTACCCGAAACGACACAAAACTACACCAGACTACCTGAAACAACACAAAACTACACCAGACTACCTGAAACGACACAAAACTACACCAGACTACCTGAAACAACACAAAACTACACCAGACTACCTGAAATGACACAAAACTACAGACTACCTGAAACAACACAAAACTACACCAGACTACCCGAAACGACACAAAACTACACCAGACTGCCTGAAACAACACAAAACTACACCAGACTACCTGAAACGACACAAAGCTACACCAGACTACCTGAAACGACACAAAACTACACCAGACTACCCGAAACAACACAAAACTACACCAGACTACCTGAAACAACACAAAACTACACCAGACTACCTGAAACGACACAAAACTACACCAGACTACCTGAAACGACACAAAACTACACCAGACTACCTGAAACGACACAAAACTACACTAGACTACCTGAAACGACACAAAACTACTCTAGACCACCTGAAACAACACAAAACTACACTAGACTATCTGAAATGACACAAAACTACACTAGACTACCCGAAATGACACAAAACTACACTAGACTATCTGAAATGACACAAAACTACACCAGAATACCTGAAACAACACAAAACTACACTAGACTATCTGAAATGACACAAAACTACACCACACTACCTGAAACAACACAAAACTACACTAGACTACAGACCTGCAGAGGACTACATAAAGTGCACAAAACAGTGCAGGGCAGGCCAATAATTAATAAACAAGACAATAGGCACAGTAGAGGCCACATTACAATATAACAATAAATGATGTAGATATCAGTCCAGGCTCTGGGTATTGAGGAGTCTGATGGCTTGGGGGAAGAAACTGTTACACAGTCTGGTCGTGAGAGCCCGAATGCTTCGGAGCCTTTTCCCAGACGGCGGGAGGGAGAAGAGTTTGTACGAGGGGTGCGTGGGGTCCTTCATAATGCTGTTTGCTTTGCAGGTACAGTGTGCGGCACAAATGTCTGCAATGGCCGGAAGAGAGACCCCGATGATCTCCTCAGCTGACCTCACTATCCGCTGCAGGGTCTTGCGATCCCAGACGGTGCAATTTCCCGAACCAGACTGTGATGCAGCTGCTCAGGATGCTCTCGATACAACCCCTGCAGAGTGTGGTGAGGATGGGGGGGGTGTGGGGGAGATAGACATCTGCAAGTGTGCTGCCTTAGCTCCAGGGAATCCGTCGGTCTGCAACCAGCCCCCTCCCTTCCAAAACAATCCTGACGATTCTTAGCAAGTCAGATGGGGGGAGGGCTCGTGCCGAGTGAACGGCGGCGGTGGGGGAATTGGAGGACAGAGAGAGGACCTGGGGGTACAGGTTCACGACTCACCGAGAGCGGGGACGGCGAATACGGGAACGAGGGAGGTCGGCAGTTCGTCTGGGGGGTCAGCTCAGCAAAGGGAACATACCAGGCCCAGCGTGGATATTGCCCCTTTAACAGATAATCAATGGAGTAAAATTTATAATCTGGTCAATAGTTCATCTATCTGCACACGCCATACCTTAATTCAGTTTAAGATGATACACAGGGCCCTAACGTCCAAAGATAAATTGGCGCGAATTTTTCCTGACATAAGCCCTATTTGCGACAGATGTAACACAGAGGTGGCTAGTTTGACCCATACGCTTTGGTTACGTGTACGCTTAGAACAATTTTTGGAGGGATGTGCTTGGGATATTATCTAAAGTTATAGATGGGGATGCTCAACCCAATTCATTTACGGCAATTTTTGTGATCATTCCAGAGGAAGCAAGCAGAGCGTCTGCCTCAGCCCAACATGCGATAGCCCTTTTCAACTTTACTGGCGAGGAGAACTATCTTGCTACACCGGGAAGAATATAACCCACCTACTGTTTTCTATTGGCTCTCCTCCATTATGTCATGTCTGAGCTTGGAGAAAATTAGAAGCCGGACATTTGATACATCCTTTAATTTTGAGCAAGACCGGCGACCCTTTTTTCAATATTTTCACATGATTTAATTTATATTTATTTAGTTATTTATTTGTCTTTATTCTCTTTGGGGAAAATCCTTATCCGTGAAGGTTTGGAGATGACTGGAAGGACGTGTTTTTATTTAATCTTTTCGTTTCTTCTAATTTTATCCTTAAATGAACTGCCCGATATTTCTTTTCTATTCTACAAAATCCTTATCCGTGAAGGTTCGGAGATGACTGGAAGGATGTGTTTTTTCCTCTTTTTTAAATTTTATCCTCAATTAGACTGCCCAATCTTCCTTTCTCTTTTCTTTGTTTCAGTTTAGTTAGTGGGGTTTTTTTCTCCCCCTTTATCAATAAAATTTCCAATCTTTTTTTTACGATTGCTATGAGGAGTTGTAGTTTTTTTTGACCATTGTATACATAACAGCAAAATATTTTACCTATTTGATTTTGACGTTATATACTTTGTTTTTATTATTGCTGTTTATATCTTTCATATTATCGGTTTGCTAAAGTCCTCCTCTGATTTGTATATTCTTGTGTATTTGTATATACTGATTGTGTGCAGTTCTGGTCACCAAATTATAGGAAAGATGTCAATAAATTAGAGAGAGTGCAGAGACAATTTACTAGGATGTTACCTGGGTTTCAGCTCTTAAGTTACAGAGAAAGGTTGAACAAGTTAGGTCTCTATTCATTGGAGCGTAGAAGGTTGAGGGGGGATTTGATCGAGGTATTTAAAATTTTGAGGGGGATAGATAGAGTTGACGTGAACAGGCCATTTCCATTGAGAGTAGGGGAGATTCAAACGAGAGGACATGATTTGAGAGTTAGGGGGCAGAAGTTTAAGGGAAATACGAGGGCGGTATTTCTTTACTCAGAGAGTGGTAGCTGTGTGAAACGAGCTTCCTGTAGAAGTAGTAGAGGCCAGTTCAGTATTGTCATTTAAGGTAAAATTGGACAGGTATATGGACAGGAAAGGAGTGGAGGGTTATGGGCTGAGTGCGGGTCGGTGGGACTAGGAGAGATTAAGAGTTCAGCACGGACTAGAAGGGCCGAGATGGCCTGTTTCTGTGCTGTGATTGTTATCTGGTTATATGGGTTATTTGAAAATCAATAAAAAGATTGAAAAATGAAATGAGATTGCCACAAACCACCGCATAGGACAGAGGAGGAGTAAACTATCCTGTCAATCGTCACGGCCCACGAGGAGCGAGTTTGGCGCAGACCCGCAGAGGAAACGCCCTGGGGGAGAATGCTGGCGGAAGCACGGAACAGGACTCCAAGCTGGACCGGGCCGAGAAGCTTGGTTTCGGGGGGGAGGCTGGACCAGGCACAATTTACAGACCTGACTGTGTACGGGATTCGGGGGCTACGGCGCGATGGCCGGGGACACGAGCGGCCGGCGCAGGACGGGCACGAACTCGAGCCCTCGGCAGGAACAGGGCAGGTGCGATTAACGCTCAAAAGGACGCGGAGAAGATTCGCGGGGACTGGAGGGCTCGGGTTACAGGGGCAGTTTTTCCTGGAGCAGAGGCGGCTCAGGGAAAACTGGGCAAAGGTTTATAAAACCACGAGAGGCAACAATAAGGTGGGCCAGGGTCGGGGAGTTGAAAACTAGAGGTGACAAGTTCAAAGGGCAGAGGGGAGAGATGCAAAGGGTCAGGTTTTTCCACGGTAACAGCACTTTTTTCTCCCCACAAAACATACAAATCCTACAAAAAAAAAGTAGCGGATACGGCCCAGACTGTCACGGGTAAAGCACAACTACACGGAGCGCTGTCGTCAGGGACCCCCACCATCCAGGACATGCTCTCTCCTCACTGCTGTCATCAGGAAGGAGGTACAGGAGCCTCAGGACCCACACCACCAGGTTCAGGGACAGTTATCACCCCCTCAACAATCAGGTACAGGAGCCTCAGGACCCACACCACCAGGTTCAGGGACAGTTATCACCCCTCAACCATCAGGAAGGAGGTACAGGAGCCTCAGGACCCACACCACCAGGTTCAGGGACAGTTATCACCCCTCAACCATCAGGAAGGAGGTAAAGGAGCCTCAGGACCCACACCACCAGGTTCAGGGACAGTTGTCACCCCTCAACCATCAGGAAGGAGGTACAGGAGCCTCAGGACACACACCACCAGGTTCAGGGACAGTTATCACGGCTCAGCCATCAGGAAGGAGGTACAGGAGCATCAGGACCCACACCACCAGGTTCAGGGACAGTTATCACCCCTCAACCATCAGGAAGGAGGTACAGGAGCCTCAGGACCCACACCACCAGGTTCAGAGACAGTTATCACCCCTCAACCATCAGGAAGGAGGTACAGGAGCCACAGGACCCACACCACCAGGTTCAGGGACAGTTATCACCCCTCAACCATCAGGAAGGGGGTACAGGAGCCTCAGGACCCACAGCACCAGGTTCAGGGACAGTTATCAGCCTCTCAGCCATCAGGAAGGACGTACAAGAGCCTCAGGGCCCACAGCACCAGGTTCAGGGACAGTTATCACCCCTCAACCATCAGGAAGGAGGTACAGGAGCCTCAGGACCCACACCACCAGGTTCAGCGACAGTTATCATCCCTCAACCATCAGGAAGGGGGTACAGGAGCCTCAGGACCCACACCACCAGGTTCAGGGACAGTTATCAGCCTCTCAGCCATCAGGAAGGACGTACAAGAGCCTCAGGGCCCACAGCACCTGGTTCAGGAACAGTTGTCGCCCCTCAACCATCAGGTTCTTGAACCAGAAGGAATAACTTCACTTGTCCCATCACTGAAGTGTTCCCACAAGCTACAGACTCACTTTCCAAGGACTGTTCATCTCAGAGTCTGGATATTTACTGCTCATTTGTTAATTTATTTCTGTATCTGCACGCCGGTTGACCACACTGTTGGTGTGCTCTTACATCGATGCTGTTGTGGTCACTGGATATATTGAGTCTGCCCGGAAGAAAACTGATCTTGGGACTGTACCTGGTGACATACTGTACGCGTACTTTGAACTTTGAGCTTCAAAGACACACGTGCTGATCCGGGCAAAGGACGGGAGCCATAAGTGGCAAGTTGTCAACCCGGGCTGCTCTGATCAGATGGGCCAATGTGCCTGTTTCTGCACCGTGTCACGGTCTGTCTCTCTCTCTCTCTCTCTCTCTCTCTCTCTCTCACACACACACACAGAGTCCATCTTTCACACACACACTGTCTCTCTCTCTCTCACACACACACACAGTCCATCTTTCACACACACACTGTCTCTCTCTCTCTCTCACACACACACACAGAGTCCATCTTTCACACACACACTGTCTCTCTCTCTCTCTCACACACACACACACAATCCATCTCTTTTCACACATAAACACACAGTAAACACAAAGTGCACTGCAGACGCTGGGGTCAAAGCAACACGCACAAAACGCTGCAGGAACTCAGATCAGGCAGCGTCTGTGGAAATGAACAGTCAACGTTTCGGGCCGAGACCCTTCGGCAGGACTGAAGAGGGGGGCAGGGGCCCTACAAAGGTGGGGGGGGTGGGGGCGGGTGGAAAGGAGAAGGGTGGTGGATGCCAGGTAAAAAACCAATCACAGGAAAGATCAAGGGGTAGGGAGGGGATAGGCCGGAGAGGTGAAGAAGGAATGAAAGGGGAAAGCACTGTGGGTAGTAGAAGGCGGCAGAATCATGAGAGGGGTGATAGGCAGCTGGAGGAGGAGACAGAGTGAAGGTGGGACGGGGGAAGGGAGAGGGAGGGAATGACCGGAAGTTGGAGAACTCAATGTTCATACCAAGGGGCTGGAGACCATGCAGACTGCATATGAGTTTGGCCTCGTCATGTCAGTAGAAGAGGCCACGTATGGACATATCCGAATGGGAATGTGAAGCAGAGTTGAAGTGGGTGGCAACCGGGAGACCCCATCTTCAGTCCTGACGAAGGGTCTCGGCCCGAAACGTTGACTGCTTGTTTCCATGGACGCTGCCCGACCTGCTGAGTTCCTCCAGCGTGTTGGTCAAACACACAGTCTGTCTCTCTATCTCTCTCACACACACACACACAGAGTCCGTCTCATTCAAACACTCACACTTTCCCTCTCAGTCACACACACAGTCTCCCCGTGTCTGTCTCTCTCACACACAGTCCGTCTCACACTCTCCCTCTCAGTCACACACACACTGAATGTCTGTCCCTCTTCCACACAAGAACACACAGATACACACACACTGAATCTCTCTCTCACACACACACAAACACACACTGCGTCTGTCTCTCTCTCTCTCTCTCTCACACACACAGAGTCCGTCTCATTCAAACACTCACACTCTCCCTCTCAGTCACACACACAGTCTCCCCGTGTCTGTCTCTCTCACACACAGTCCGTCTCACACAAAAACACTCAAACACACACACACGGAATCTCTCTCACACACACAAACACATACACACACTGCGTCTCTCTCTCTCACACACACGGAATCTCTCTCACACACACAAACATACACACACTGCGTCTGTCTCTCTCTCTCTCTCTCTCTCACACACACGGAATCTCTCTCACACACACAAACACATACACACACTGCGTCTGTCTCTCTCTCTCTCTCTCTCACACACACGGAATCTCTCTCACACACACAAACACATACACACACTGCGTCTCTCTCTCTCACACACACGGAATCTCTCTCACACACACAAACACATACACACACTGCGTCTGTCTCTCTCTCTCTCTCTCACACACACGGAATCTCTCTCACACACACAAACACATACACACACTGCGTCTGTCTCTCTCTCTCTCTCTCACACACACGGAATCTCTCTCACACACACAAACACATACACACACTGCGTCTGTCTATCTCTCTCACACACACACACACACAGTTCCCCTCTCTCACACACACACAAACACATACACACACTGTGTCTGTCTCTCTCTCTCACACACACACACACTTCTCATTCAAACTCCGTGGCCAAGTTTTTGGACAATACAAAGTGAAATGAAAGGGCAGGAAGTCTACATCCAGTTTTTGCTTTGCCCGGTTCTGCCTCGATGCGCTGTGCAGCACGGTACCGGCTCTCCAGGTACAGGGTGCGAGACAGGCCTTCGGTACCCGTGACCGCAGCACTAACTGCGCTCGTCCCCGGAACCAGCACTCTCCCTTATCTCCAGTATCAAAGGGCAGAGCGGGACCAGGTATGCCAAGACAACACCCGCCCCCGACCCCACACTCAGCAAAGGTGACCAGCAGCGCGTATCCCCCTGGCTTGCGGCCACGTGCACTGCGAACAGCAGTCTGAGAGGCAGCACCAGGAGGAACTCACATACGTCATGAAATTTGTTTGCTGCTAAACTGGCAGCAGTACGGTGCAAAACATACAATTACTACAGGACGGTGCAAAAGTCTTAACCACTTAGGCCAGCTATCTCAGCCCAAGACTTTTGATCAGTACTGTTCTTTCTTCCAATCGCAGAACAATTATCCATTCACATATCGGCCATTTTCGACCCAGGAAAAAGTCCCTGGCCGTTCGCTGTCTGTGCCTCTTCCCATCTTGTACATCTCCTCATCAGACATGAGCTCGGATCCAGGCAGCATCCGGGCGAATCTCCTCTGCACCCTCTCTAATCCAGACAGCGTCCTGGTGAATCTCCTCTGCACCCTCTCTAATCCAGGCAGTGTCCTGGTGAATCTCCTCTGCACCCTCTCTAATCCAGGCAGCATCCGGGCGAATCTCCTCTGCACCCTCTCTAATCCAGACAGCGTCCTGGTGAATATCCTCTGCACCCTCTCTAATCCAGGCAGTGTCCTGGTGAATCTCCTCTGCACCCTCTCTAATCCAGGCAGCGTCCCGGTGAATCTCCTCTGCACCCTCTCTAATCCAGACAGCATCCCGGTGAATCTCCTCTGCACCCTCTCTAATCCAGGCAGCATCCGGGCGAATCTCCTCTGCACCCTCTCTAATCCAGACAGCGTCCTGGTGAATCTCCTCTGCACCCTCTCTAATCCAGGCAGTGTCCTGGTGAATCTCCTCTGCACCCTCTCTAATCCAGGCAGCGTCCCGGTGAATCTCCTCTGCACCCACTCTAATCCAGGCAGCATCCCGGTGAATCTCCTCTGCACCCTCTCTAATCCAGGCAGCGTCCCGGTGAATCTCCTCTGCACCCTCTCTAATCCAGGCAGCGTCCCGGTGAATCTCATCTGCACCCTCTCTAATCCAGGCAGCATCCGGGCGAATCTCCTCTGCACCCTCTCTAATCCAGGCAGCATCCTGGTGAATCACCTCTGCACCCTTTCAAATCCGGGCAGCGTCCCGATGAATCTCCACTGCACCCACTCTAATCCAGGCAGCGTCCCGGTGAATCTCCTCTGCACCCTCTCTAATCCAGGCAGCGTCCCGGTGAATCTCCTCTGCACCCTCTCTAATCCAGGCAGTGTCCTGGTGAATCTCCTCTGCACCATCTCTAATCCAGGCAGCGTCCAGATGAATCTACTCTGCACCCTCTCTAATCCAGGCAGCGTCCCGGTGAATCACCTCTGCACCCTTTCAAATCCGGGCAGCGTCCCGATGAATCTCCTCTGCACCCTCTCTAATACAGGCAGCGTCCTGGTGAATCTCCTCTGCACCCTCTCTAATCCAGGCAGCATCCTGGTGAATCACCTCTGCTCCCTTTCAAATCCGGGCAGCGTCCTAGTGAATCTCCTCTGCACCCTCTCTAATCCAGGCAGCGTCCTAGTGAATCTCCTCTGCATCCTCTCTAATCCAGGCAGCGTCCTGGTGAATCTCCTCTGCACCCTCTCTAATCCAGGCAGCGTCCTGGTGAATCTCCTCTGCACCCTCTCTAATCCAGGCAGCGTCCCGGTGAATCTCCTCTGCACCCTCTCTAATCCAGACAGCATCCCTGTGAATCTCCTCTGCACCCTCTCTAATCCTGGCAGCGTCCTGGTGAATCTCCTCTGCACCCTCTCTAATCCAGGCAGCGTCCCGGTGAATCTCCTCTGCACCGTCTCTAATCCAGGCAGCGTCCTGGTGAATCTCCTCTGCACACTCTCTAATCCAGGCAGCATCCGGGCGAATCTCCTCTGCACCCTCTCTAATCCAGACAGCGTCCCGGTGAATCTCATCTGCACCCTCTCTAATCCAGGCAGCATCCGGGCGAATCTCCTCTGCACCCTCTCTAATCCAGGCAGCATCCTGGTGAATCACCTCTGCACCCTTTCAAATCCGGGCAGCGTCCCGATGAATCTCCACTGCACCCTCTCTAATCCAGGCAGCGTCCCGGTGAATCGCCTCTGCACCCTCTCTAATCCAGGCAGCGTCCCGGTGAATCTCCTCTGCACCCTCTCTAATCCAGGCAGTGTCCTGGTGAATCTCCTCTGCACCCTCTCTAATCCAGGCAGCGTCCAGATGAATCTACTCTGCACCCTCTCTAATCCAGGCAGCGTCCCGGTGAATCACCTCTGCACCCTTTCAAATCCGGGCAGCGTCCCGATGAATCTCCTCTGCACCCTCTCTAATACAGGCAGCGTCCTGGTGAATCTCCTCTGCACCCTCTCTAATCCAGGCAGCATCCTGGTGAATCACCTCTGCTCCCTTTCAAATCCGGGCAGCGTCCTAGTGAATCTCCTCTGCACCCTCTCTAATCCAGGCAGCGTCCTAGTGAATCTCCTCTGCATCCTCTCTAATCCAGGCAGCGTCCTGGTGAATCTCCTCTGCACCCTCTCTAATCCAGGCAGCGTCCTGGTGAATCTCCTCTGCACCCTCTCTAATCCAGGCAGCGTCCCGGTGAATCTCCTCTGCACCCTCTCTAATCCAGACAGCATCCCTGTGAATCTCCTCTGCACCCTCTCTAATCCTGGCAGCGTCCTGGTGAATCTCCTCTGCACCCTCTCTAATCCAGGCAGCGTCCCGGTGAATCTCCTCTGCACCGTCTCTAATCCAGGCAGCGTCCTGGTGAATCTCCTCTGCACACTCTCTAATCCAGGCAGCATCCGGGCGAATCTCCTCTGCACCCTCTCTAATCCAGACAGCGTCCCGGTGAATCTCATCTGCACCCTCTCTAATCCAGGCAGCATCCGGGCGAATCTCCTCTGCACCCTCTCTAATCCAGGCAGCATCCTGGTGAATCACCTCTGCACCCTTTCAAATCCGGGCAGCGTCCCGATGAATCTCCACTGCACCCTCTCTAATCCAGGCAGCGTCCCGGTGAATCGCCTCTGCACCCTCTCTAATCCAGGCAGCGTCCCGGTGAATCTCCTCTGCACCCTCTCTAATCCAGGCAGTGTCCTGGTGAATCTCCTCTGCACCCTCTCTAATCCAGGCAGCGTCCAGATGAATCTACTCTGCACCCTCTCTAATCCAGGCAGCGTCCCGGTGAATCACCTCTGCACCCTTTCAAATCCGGGCAGCGTCCCGATGAATCTCCTCTGCACCCTCTCTAATACAGGCAGCGTCCTGGTGAATCTCCTCTGCACCCTCTCTAATCCAGGCAGCATCCTGGTGAATCACCTCTGCTCCCTTTCAAATCCGGGCAGCGTCCTAGTGAATCTCCTCTGCACCCTCTCTAATCCAGGCAGCGTCCTAGTGAATCTCCTCTGCATCCTCTCTAATCCAGGCAGCGTCCTGGTGAATCTCCTCTGCACCCTCTCTAATCCAGGCAGCGTCCTGGTGAATCTCCTCTGCACCCTCTCTAATCCAGGCAGCGTCCCGGTGAATCTCCTCTGCACCCTCTCTAATCCAGACAGCATCCCTGTGAATCTCCTCTGCACCCTCTCTAATCCTGGCAGCGTCCTGGTGAATCTCCTCTGCACCCTCTCTAATCCAGGCAGCGTCCCGGTGAATCTCCTCTGCACCGTCTCTAATCCAGGCAGCGTCCTGGTGAATCTCCTCTGCACACTCTCTAATCCAGGCAGCATCCGGGCGAATCTCCTCTGCACCCTCTCTAATCCAGACAGCGTCCCGGTGAATCACCTCTGCACCCTTTCAAATCCGGGCAGCATCCTGGTGAATCTCCTCTGCACCCTCTCTAATCCAGGCAGCATCCCGGAGAATCTCCTCTGCACCCTCTCTAATCCAGGCAGCATCCCGGTGAATCTCCTCTGCACCCTCTCTAATCCAGGCAGCGTCCCGGTGAATCTCCTCTGCACCCTCTCTAATCCAGGCAGCGTCCCGGTGAATCTCCTCTGCACCCTCTCTAATCCAGGCAGCGTCCCGGTGAATCTCCTCTGCACCCTCTCTAATACAGTCAGCGTCCCAGTGAATCTCCTCTGCACCCTCTCTAATCCAGGCAGCATCCCGGTGAATCACCTCTGCACACTTTCAAATCCGGGCAGCGTCCCGATGAATCTCCTCTGCACCCTCTCTAATCCAGGCAGCGTCCCGATGAATCTCCTCTGCACCCTCTCTAATCCAGGCAGCGTCCCGGTGAATCTCCTCTGCACCCTCTCTAATCCAGGCAGCGTCCCGGTGAATCTCCTCTGCACCCTCTCTAATCCAGGCAGCGTCCTGGTGAATCTCCTCTGCACCCTCTCTAATCCAGGCAGCGTCCCGGTCAATCTCCTCTGCACCCTCTCTAATCCAGGCAGCGTCCTGGTGAATCTCCTCTGCACCCACTCTAATCCAGGCAGAGTCCTGGTGAATCTCCTCTGCACCCTCTCTAATCCAGGCAGCGTCCCGGTGAATCTCCTCTGCACCCTCTCTAATCCAGACAGCATCCCTGTGAATCTCCTCTGCACCCTCTCTAATCCTGGCAGCGTCCTGGTGAATCTCCTCTGCACCCTCTCTAATCCAGGCAGCGTCCCGGTGAATCTCCTCTGCACCGTCTCTAATCCAGGCAGCGTCCTGGTGAATCTCCTCTGCACACTCTCTAATCCAGGCAGCATCCGGGCGAATCTCCTCTGCACCCTCTCTAATCCAGACAGCGTCCCGGTGAATCACCTCTGCACCCTTTCAAATCCGGGCAGCATCCTGGTGAATCTCCTCTGCACCCTCTCTAATCCAGGCAGCATCCCGGAGAATCTCCTCTGCACCCTCTCTAATCCAGGCAGCGTCCCGGTGAATCTCCTCTGCACCCTCTCTAATCCAGGCAGCGTCCCGGTGAATCTCCTCTGCACCCTCTCTAATCCAGGCAGCATCCCGGTGAATCTCCTCTGCACCCTCTCTAATCCAGGCAGCATCCCGGTGAATCACCTCTGCACACTTTCAAATCCGGGCAGCGTCCCGATGAATCTCCTCTGCACCCTCTCTAATCCAGGCAGCGTCCCGATGAATCTCCTCTGCACCCTCTCTAATCCAGGCAGCGTCCCGATGAATCTCCTCTGCACCCTCTCTAATACAGGCAGCGTCCTGGTGAATCTCCTCTGCACCCTTTCTAATCCAGGCAGCATCCCAGTGAATCTCCTCTGCACCCTCTCTAATCCAGGCAGCATCCCGGTGAATCTCCTCTGCACCCTCTCTAATCCAGGCAGCGTCCTAGTGAATCTCCTCTGCACCCTCTCTAATCCAGGCAGCATCCCGGTGAATCTCCTCTGCACCCTCTCTAATCCAGGCAGCGTCCTGGTGAATCTCCTCTGCACCCTCTCTAATCCAGGCAGCGTCCTAGTGAATCTCCTCTGCACCCTCTCTAATCCAGGCAGCGTCCTAGTGAATCTCCTCTGCACCCTCTCTAATCCAGGCAGCATCCCGGTGAATCTCCTCTGCACCCTCTCTAATCCAGGCAGCATCCCGGTGAATCTCCTCTGCACCCTCTCTAATCCAGACAGCGTCCTGGTGAATCTCCTCTGCACACTCTCTAATCCAGGCAGCGTCCCGGTGAATATCCTCTGCACCCTCTCTAATCCAGGCAGCGTCTTGGTAAATCTCCTCAGCACCCTCTCTAATCTAGGCAGCGTCCCGGTGAATCTCCTCTGCACCCTCTCTAATCCAGGCAGCGTCTTGGTAAATCTCCTCAGCACCCTCTCTAATCTAGGCAACGTCCCGGTGAATCTCCTCTGCACCCTCTCTAATCCCGGCAGCGTCCTGGTGAATCTCCTCTGCACCCTCTCTAATCCAGGCAGCATCCTGGTGAATCTCCTCTGCCCCCTCGCTAATCCAGGCAGTGTCCCCGTGAATCTCCTCTGCACCTGCGCTAATCCAGGCAGCGTCCCGGTGAATCTCCTCTGCACCCTCTCTAATTCAGGCAGCGTCCTGGTGAATCTCCTCTGCACCCTCTCTAATCCAGGCAGCATCCTGGTGAATCTCCTCTGCCCCCTCGCTAATCCAGGCAGTGTCCCCGTGAATCTCCTCTGCACCTGCGCTAATCCAGGCAGCGTCCCGGTGAATCTCCTCTGCACCCTCTCTAATTCAGGCAGCGTCCTGGTGAATCTCCTCTGCACCTGCGCTAATCCAGGCAGCGTCCCGGTGAATCTCCTCTGCCCCCTCGCTAATCCAGGCAGCGTCCCCGTGAATCTCCTCTGCCCCCTCGCTAATCCAGGCAGCGTCCCCGTGAATCTCCTCTGCACCCTCTCTAATCCAGGCAGCATCCTGGTGAATCACCTCTGCACCTGCGCTAATCCAGGCAGCGTACCGGTGAATCTCCTCTGCACCCTCTCTAATCCAGGCAGTCCTGGTGAATCTCCTCTGCACCCACTCGAATACAGGCAGCTTCCTGGTGAATCTCCTCTGCACCCTCTCTAATCCAGGCAGTGTCCTGGAGAATCTCCTCTGCACCCTCTCTAATCCAGGCAGCATCCTGGTGAATCTCCTCTGCACCCTCTCTAATCCGGGCAGTCCTGGTGAATCTCCTCTGCACCCACTCTAATACAGGCAGCTTCCTGGTGAATCTCCTCTGCACCCTCTCTAATACAGGCAGCGTCCTGGTGAATCTCCTCTGCACCCTCTCTAATCCAGGCAGTGTCCTGGAGAATCTCCTCTGCACCCTCTCTAATCCAGGCAGCATCCTGGTGAATCTCCTCTGCACCCTCTCTAATCCGGGCAGCGTCCTGGTGAATCTCCTCTGCACCCTCGCTAATCCAGGCAGAGTCCCGGTGAATCTCCTCCGCACCCTCTCTCATTCAGGCAGCATCCTGGTGAATCTCCTCTGCACCCTCCCTAATACAGGCAGCATCCTGGTGAATCTCCTCTGCACCGTCTCTATTCCAGGCAGCGTCCTGGTGAATCTCCTCTGCACCCTCCCCAATCCAGGAAGCATCCTAGTAAATCTCCTCTGCATCCTCCCCAATCCAGGCAGCGTCCCGGTGAATCTCCTCTGCACCCTCTCTAATCCAGGCAGTGTCCTGGTGAATCTCCTCCGCACCCTCTCTCATTCAGGCAGCGTCCTGGTGAATCTCCTCTGTACCCTCTCTAATCCAGGCAGCGTCCTGGTGAATCCCCACTGCACCCTCTCTAATCCAGGCAGAGTCCTGGTGAATCTCCTCTGCACCCTCTCTAATCCAGGCAGCATCCTGGTGAATCTCCTCTGCACCCTCTCTAATACAGGCAGAGTCCTGGTGAATCTCCTCTGCACCCTCTCTAATCCAGACCGCGTCCTGGTGAATCTCCTCTGCACCCTCTCTAATCCAGGCAGCATCCTGGTGAATCTCCTCTGCACCCGGGCTAATCCAGGCAGCATCCTGGTGAATCTCCTCTGCACCCTCTCTAATCCAGGCAGCGTCCTGGTGAATCTCCTCTGCACCCTCTCTAATCCAGGCAGCGTCCTGGTGAATCCCCTCTGCACCCTCTCTAATCCAGGCAGAGTCCTGGTGAATCTCCTCTGCACCCTCTCTAATCCAGGCAGCGTCCTGGTGAATCTCCTCCGCACCCTCTCTAATCCAGACAGTGTCTGGTGAATCTCCTCTGTACCCTCTCTAATCCAGGCAGCGTCCTGGTGAATCCCCACTGCACCCTCGCTAATCCAGGCAGTGTCCCCGTGAATCTCCTCTGCACCCTCGCTAATCCAGGCAGTGTCCCCGTGAATCTCCTCTGCACCTGCGCTAATCCAGGCAGCGTCCCGGTGAATCTCCTCTGCACCCTCTCTAATTCAGGCAGCGTCCTGGTGAATCTCCTCTGCACCCTCTCTAATCCAGGCAGCGTCCCGGTGAATCTCCTCTGCACCGTCTCTAATCCAGGCAGCGTCCCGGTGAATCTCCTCTGCACCCTCTCTAATCCAGTCAGCGTCCTGGTGAATCTCCTCTGCCCCCTCGCTAATCCAGGCAGTGTCCCCGTGAATCTCCTCTGCACCTGCGCTAATCCAGGCAGCGTCCCGGTGAATCTCCTCTGCACCCTCTCTAATTCAGGCAGCGTCCTGGTGAATCTCCTCTGCACCTGCGCTAATCCAGGCAGCGTCCCGGTGAATCTCCTCTCACCCTCGCTAATCCAGGCAGCGTCCCCGTGAATCTCCTCTGCCCCCTCGCTAATCCAGGCAGCGTCCCCGTGAATCTCCTCTGCACCCTCTCTAATCCAGGCAGCATCCTGGTGAATCACCTCTGCACCTGCGCTAATCCAGGCAGCGTACCGGTGAATCTCCTCTGCACCCTCTCTAATCCAGGCAGTCCTGGTGAATCTCCTCTGCACCCACTCGAATACAGGCAGCTTCCTGGTGAATCTCCTCTGCACCCTCTCTAATCCAGGCAGTGTCCTGGAGAATCTCCTCTGCACCCTCTCTAATCCAGGCAGCATCCTGGTGAATCTCCTCTGCACCCTCTCTAATCCGGGCAGTCCTGGTGAATCTCCTCTGCACCCACTCTAATACAGGCAGCTTCCTGGTGAATCTCCTCTGCACCCTCTCTAATACAGGCAGCGTCCTGGTGAATCTCCTCTGCACCCTCTCTAATCCAGGCAGTGTCCTGGAGAATCTCCTCTGCACCCTCTCTAATCCAGGCAGCATCCTGGTGAATCTCCTCTGCACCCTCTCTAATCCGGGCAGCGTCCTGGTGAATCTCCTCTGCACCCTCGCTAATCCAGGCAGAGTCCCGGTGAATCTCCTCCGCACCCTCTCTCATTCAGGCAGCATCCTGGTGAATCTCCTCTGCACCCTCCCTAATACAGGCAGCATCCTGGTGAATCTCCTCTGCACCGTCTCTATTCCAGGCAGCGTCCTGGTGAATCTCCTCAGCACCCTCCCCAATCCAGGAAGCATCCTAGTAAATCTCCTCTGCATCCTCCCCAATCCAGGCAGCGTCCCGGTGAATCTCCTCTGCACCCTCTCTAATCCAGGCAGTGTCCTGGTGAATCTCCTCCGCACCCTCTCTCATTCAGGCAGCGTCCTGGTGAATCTCCTCTGCACCCTCTCTAATACAGGCAGCGTCCTGGTGAATCTCTTTTGCACCCTCTCTAATCCAGGCAGCGTCCTGGTGAATCTCCTCTGCACCCTGGTGAATCTCCTCTGCACCCTCTCTAATCCAGACAGCGTCCTGGTGAATCTCCTCTGCACCCTCCCCAATCCAGAAAGCATCCAAGTAAATCTCCTCTGCACCCTCCCCAATCCAGGCAGCGTCCTGGTGAATCTCCTCTGCACCCTCTCTAATCCAGACCGCGTCCTGGTGAATCTCCTCTGCACCCTCTCTAATCCAGGCAGCATCCTGGTGAATCTCCTCTGCACCCGGGCTAATCCAGGCAGCATCCTGGTGAATCTCCTCTGCACCCTCTCTAATCCAGGCAGCGTCCTGGTGAATCTCCTCTGCACCCTCTCTAATCCAGGCAGCGTCCTGGTGAATCTCCTCTGTACCCTCTCTAATCCAGGCAGCGTCCTGGTGAATCCCCTCTGCACCCTCTCTAATCCAGGCAGAGTCCTGGTGAATCTCCTCTGCACCCTCTCTAATCCAGGCAGCGTCCTGGTGAATCTCCTCCGCACCCTCTCTAATCCAGACAGTGTCTGGTGAATCTCCTCTGTACCCTCTCTAATCCAGGCAGCGTCCTGGTGAATCCCCACTGCACCCTCTCTAATCCAGGCAGAGTCCTGGTGAATCTCCTCTGCACCCTCTCTAATCCAGGCAGCGTCCCTGTGTATCTCCTCTGCACCCTCTCTAATCCAGGCACCGTCCTGGTGAATCTCCTCCGCACCCTCTCTAATCCAGGCAGCGTCATGATGAATCTCCTCTGCACCCTCTCTAATCCAGGCAGCGACCTGGTGAATATCCTCTGCACCCTCTCTAATCCAGGCAGTGTCCTGGTGAATCTCCTCTGCACCCTCTCTAAACCAGGCAGTGTCCTGGTGAATCTCCTCTGCACCCTCTCTAATCCAGGCAGATTCCTGGTGAATCTCCTCTGCACCCTCTCTAATCCAGGCAGATTCCTGGTGAATCTCCTCTGCACCCTCTCTAATCCAGGCAGATTCCTGGTGAATCTCCTCTGCACCCTCTCTAATCCAGGCAGCGTCCTGGTGAATCTCCTCTGCACCCTCTCTAATCCAGGCAGCGTCCTGGTGAATCTCCTCTGCACCCTCTCTAATCCAGGCAGATTCCTGGTGAATCTCCTCTGCACCCTCTCTAATCCAGGCAGCATCCTTCGTATCATGGACACAATGCAGGCAGGATAGGACGTTTAAAATGGGGTCGGGGTTAGCACCAAGACCTTGGGCCGAAGGGCCTCTTCCCACGCTGCACAAAGGGGCAGGTGGCCCCGGGGCGTTCGACAGGGCCCCAGGCACGGCCCAGCAGCTCAGCCTCCCAATCAAGTCTGGGTCATCGTGTGTCATGACTGCCGTTCCCCTCACGGCCCGTGGTACCCCGGCCGCGCACTCGTCCGCCCATCCCCGCCCTCGCTGGGGGCAGCCCTGCTTTGCGGCTTCCTGCCCAACTCCCCCCCCCCCCCCCAGGCGCTGCGCACCTATCAAGGGGACCGGCCGCGGGTGGGGGGGGGGGAGCTCCACCCGCCCTCGTAAGCCTCTAATGTATCTGCCTCTGCCACCGCCCCAGACAAAATTATTCCCCCCCACCCCCTGGTCCCCTTTGAAACTACCCCCGCTCCCACCTGTATTAGGTATCTCAAGCCCAGGAAACTGATGCTCCTTGCCCTCTCATAGACTTTTATAGACCCCTTTCCAACAGTTTTATGAAATTTCACCTACACAAATACAGAATTCATAACAATGCTTATTATAAATCAAAATAAGATAGCACAAAATGCCCGATATACAAATCAGACTGATGCAATCACAGTATGAACAGACCTGATGGACAATGGGGTACAGAGTTAACCATCCACCCCCCCCCCCCCCCCGAGAACCATGAACTATTACTGTTGCTGTGCTGACCATGAGAAAGAGAGACGAAACACAGGCACGAACATTTGCTACAGATAACAGAGAGGGGGAAATTGCTTTTGGTATGTTGACCTTTATAAATCAGAGCATTGAGTACAGGAGTTGAGTTGTAATGTTAAAATTGTACAAGGCATTGATGAGGCCGAATCTGGAGTATTGTGTACAGTTCTGGTCACCGAATTATAGGAAAGATGTCAACAAAATAGAGAGAGTACAGAGGAGATTTACTAGAATGTTACCTGGGTTTCAGCACCTAAGTTACAGGGAAAGGTTGAACAAGTTAGGTTTTTATACTTTGGAGTGTAGAAGGTTGAGGGGGGACGATAGAGGTATTTAAAATTATGAGGGGGATAGAAAGAGTTGACGTGGATAGGCTTTTTCCATTGAGAGCCGGGGAGATATAAACAAGAGGACATGAGTTGAGAGTTAGGGGACAGAAGTTTAGGGGGTAAGACGAGAGGGAATTTCTTTACTCAGAGAGTGGTGGCTGTGTGGAAAGAGCTTCCAGTGGAAGTGGTAGAGGCAGGTTCGGTATTGTCATTTAAAGTAAAATTGGACAGGTATATGGACAGGAAAGCAATGGAGGGTTACGGGCTGAGTGCGGGTCAGTGGGACTAGGTGAGAGTCAGCATACAGCACAGACTAGAAGGGCCAAGATGGCCTGTTTCAGTGCTGTAATTGCTATATTGTTATTTGTTGGGGAAGTCCAGAACCAGAGGCCACAGTTTAAGAATAAGGGGTGGGGGAGTTCAGGAAAAACTTTTTCACCCAGAGAGTGGTGGATCTGTGGAATGCTCTGCCCCAGAAGGCAGTGGAGGCCAATTCTCTGGGTGCTTTCAAGAAAGAGTTAGATAGAGCTCTTAAAGATAGCGGAGTCAGGGGATATGGGGAGAGGGCAGGAACGGGGTACTGATTGTGGATGATCAGCCATGATCACAGTGAATGGCGGTGCTGGCTCGAGGGGCTGAATGGCTGTCAATGAACTGTTCTCTAAACCGGGGAGAAAACTCAATACTCTGAGGTGTGAAAGGGACTTGGGAGCCCTCGTGCTGGGTTCCCCGAAGGTTAAGCTGAAGGTTGAGTCGGCGGTGATGTTCGCATTCATTTCGAGAGGACTGGAATATAAAAGGAAGGGTGTGACGCTGATACGTTATAAAGCACTGACGAAGCCTCGCCTGGGGTAAAAGAAAGATTACTGTACCAGATAGTGTTTTATAATAATAACCCAGATCTACACTTTAACGACAATAGCTCAGAAAGGGTCCCCATAACATTTGAAAACCTTGGTTAGAATCAGAAATCGAACATCGGATCTTCCCCAGATTTAAACACAACCTGACATGGCATAGCCATTGAGCGTGTGTTGGGGGGGCGGGCGTGTTCCATTTTAGCAAGATCACCCTCCTAGCCTCGGGAGAAATAAAAAGCCAGTACCCACAAATGAGAAGCCTCCAAAGGTACAGCTCTTTCCTCACAAGGCTGGGCTTAAAACTAACTTTAGAGAAAGCTTGGAATACACCTTCCCGCTATTTTTCAGCGCTCAGACGTGACCAAAGCACATGAACTGGCGAGGCCCCTCCATTATTACTTCTGTCACCATGAGGAGTAATAATGTGAATTCCGTATCTGTGGAGATTTAACAGAAATACTGGAAAGAGAACGGTGACAAACCTCGATCAGCCGCAGACGGTGCGGGGGAAACAACCCGGGCTTGTCCAGGCTCTCGCGGCAGGTCGCGGTCTCGAATCGACAATCAACCACATCGCCTTCCTGGAGACCAGAACGGTACCCAGCAACCCAGGCGCAGCCCCGCCAGTCGCAACACAATTTCCTGACCTCCGAGCTCAGCGCCTCGGCCAACATCGGCAAGCACACCGGGCGATTCCTTCAGCACTCGGCCAACCTGGGTGGCCACGTTCAGGGAAACTGTCTCCCAGGGTGACGTGCAGAACAGTTGCCCTTTTGAAAACAGTACCTCAGTGTGAGCGACAACGATTAGCCGACTACCAGTGAACCGACAGCCATTCATTCTGCATTTTCGTCGCCATCAGGAGGACAGTTCAAACCCCCAGATTCACCCCCCCCGTGACGTTTTCAGCACAAGGAACGAGGCCAATTGGGCCCATTGAGTCTGCTCCACCATTACATCATGGCTGATCCATTTTCCCTCTCAGCTCCAATCCCCTGCCTTCTCCCCGTACCTCTTCATACCCCGACCGAATCTATCAAACACTGCCTTAAATATACCCAGTGACTTGGCCTCCACAGATTCACCACCCTCTGGCTACAGAAATTCCTCTTCATCTCTGTTCGAAATAGATGTCCCTCTATTCTGAGACTGTGTCCGCTGGTCCGAGACTCCCCCACTACAGGAAACATCCTCTCCACATCCACTCTATCTGTGTCCTCTGGTCCTAGACCCCCACACTACAGGAAACATCCTCTCCACCTCCACTCTATCTGTGTCCTCTGGTCCTAGACTCCCCCACTACAGGAAACATCCTCTCCACATCCACTCTATCTGTGTCCTCTGGTCCTAGACTCCCCCACTACAGGAATCATCCTCTCCACATCCACTCTATCTGTGACCTCTGGTCCTGGACTCCCCCACTACAGGAAACATCCTCTCCACATCCACTCTATTAGTGTCCTCTGGTCCTCGACTCCCCCACTACAGGAAACATCCTCTCCGCATCCTCTCTATCTGTGTCCTCTGGTCCCAGACTCTCTCACTACAGGAAACATCCTCTCCACATCCACTCTATTAGTGTCCTCTGGTCCTCGACTCCCCCACTACAGGAAACATCCTCTCCACATCCACTCTATCTGTGTCCTCTGGTCCTAGACTATCTCACTACAGGAAACATCCTCTCCACATCCACTCGATCTGTGTCCTCTGGTCCTAGACTCTCTCACTACAGGAAACATCCTCTCCACATCCACTCGATCTGTGTCCTCTGGTCCCAGACTCTCTCACTACAGGAAACATCCTCTCCACATCCACTCTATTAGTGTCCTCTGGTCCTAGACCCCCACACTACAGGAAACATCCTCTCCACATCCACTCTATCTGTGTCCTCTGGTCCTCGACTCCCCCACTACAGGAAACATCCTCTCCGCATCCACTCTATCTGTGTCCTCTGGTCCCTGACTCCCCCACTACAGGAAACATCCTCTCCACATCCACTCTATCTGTGTCCTCTGGTCCCTGACTCCCCCACTACAGGAAACATCCTCTCCACATCCACTCTATCGAGGCCTGGCAACATTCAGCACAGATTTCAATGAGACCCTTCCCTCATCCTTCCAAATTCCATCAAACGCTCCTCACCTGACACACAAGGGAAGATCTGAGGCCGCTGGAAATCCGAGCAACACACACACAGAACGGTTCCGGCCCGAAACGCCGACGGTGAAGCCTCAACGTTACGTACATCCCAACCCTTCCGGGAACGCTATACGCGGAAGGCCCGAGGCACCGTCTGCCTGTGCTAAGCTTTACCACGTGCATTCCAGTAAATTATCCATGTGCTATTTCACGTGCTGTGTGTGATCTCTGAACGACATCTGGACCTCTTGACCATTTCTGCATGTTTTTATTCAAGTGACTGAGCTGGTGCCACGTGATTTGTTGATCAGCATTAACGAGCTGGTGTACAGGTGCACTTTGTAAAATTACCATTGAGTTTATTTCCTATTTAGAGAACCCACTCACACCCATCCCGGTGTTATCTGGATCTATTTATTGATTCCCGCTTCCCACAACTGGATGGCACAACTGCGAACCAATAATTTTCGTAATGACAAGGGTGGGTTAATAGAAACAGAAACGCAGAAAGCCGACAGCACATTACAGGCCCTTCGGCCCACAAATCTGTGCCGAACATGAACCTACCTTAGAAATTACTAGGCTTACCCACAGCCCTCTATTTTTCTAAGCTCCGTGTACCCATCCAAAACTCTCTTAAAGACCCTCTCGTATCCGCCTCCACCACCGTCGCCGACAGCCCGTTCCACACACTCACCACTCTCTGAGTGAAAAACTCACCCCTGACATCTCCTCTGTACCTACTCCCCAGCACCTCAAACCCGTGTCCTCTTGTGGCAACCATTTCAGCCCCGGGGAAAAGCCTCTGACTATCCACACAATCAATGCCTCTCATCGTCTTGTACACCTCTGTCAGGTCACCTCTCATCCTCCGTCACTCCGAGGAGAAAAGGCCGAGTTCACTCAACCTGTTCTCATAAGGCACGCTCCCCAATCCGGGCAACATCCTTGTCAATCTCCTCTGCACCCTCTCCAGGGAGGGAAGGGTGATGGTGAGAGGGGAGGGGAACAGCCGAGATCATGGAGGAGACAGAGACTCAGATTCCCTCACAATCGACAGATTCTCCTTTCGAACAGCGTTCGCAACTGATTCCTCAGCCCTTCTGCACATCCGTTGTTGGCAGTTCGGTCTCGATCCATGCGTAGCTCGTCCTGAACTCTCAAACTTCACCCCTCTCCTGCACCACCCCACCCATTCCCGTTTCCCTCTCTCGCCTCATCTCCTTCCCTCCCTCCACTGGTCCTCCCCGCTTCCCTTTCTCCCCCTCTCCTGTCAGACTGCCCCCTTCTCCAGCCCTGTATCACTTCACTGATCGACTACCCAGCTCTTTACTTCACCCCCCCCCCCCCACCTGCCACTTCTTTCCCCCCTTCCCCACCACCACACCTACCGCTGGCTCCTCCCCGGTCCTGATGAAGGGTCTCGGCCCGAAAAATCGACTGCTCAC
The DNA here is from genome assembly GCF_030144855.1 of Hypanus sabinus. Lineage (NCBI taxonomy): Eukaryota > Metazoa > Chordata > Chondrichthyes > Myliobatiformes > Dasyatidae > Hypanus > Hypanus sabinus. The sequence goes on from NW_026779612.1 coordinate 33,436, forward strand.
TCTCCCCCACAGACGCTGCCCGACCATATAACAATGACAGCACGGAAACAGGCCATCTCGGCCCTTCTAGTCCGTGCCGAACGCTGACTCTCACCTAGTCCCACCGACCCACACTCAGCCCATAACCCTCCATTCCTTTCCTGTCCATATACCTATCCAATTTTACTTTAAATGACAATACCGAACCTGCCTCTACCACTTCTACTGGAAGCTCATTCCACACAGCTACCACTCTCTGAGTAAAAAAGTTCCCCCTCGTGTTACCCCTAAACTTTTGCCCCCTAACTCTCAACTCATGTCCTCTTGTTTGAATCTCCCCTACTCTCAATGGAAACAGCCTGTTCACGTCAACTCTATCGATCCCTCTCAAAATTTTAAATACCTCTATCAAGTTCCCCCTCAACCTTCTACGCTCCAAAGAATAAAGACCTAACTTGTTCAACCTTTCTCTGTAACTTAGGTGCTGAAACCCAGGTAACATTCTGGTAAATCTCCTCTGTACTCTCTCTATTTTGTTGACATCTGTCCTATAATTTGGTGACCAGAACTGTACACAATACTCCAAATTTGGCCTCACCAATGCCTTGTACAATTTGAACATTACATCCCAACTCCTATACTCAATGCTCTGATTTATAAAGGCCAGCATACCAAAAACTTTCTTCACCACCCTATCCACATGAGGTTCCACCTTCAGGGAACTATGCACCATTGTTCCTAGATCACCCTGTTCTACTGCATTCCTCAATGCCCTACCATTTACCATGCATGTCCATGCTTGCCCACCCAGATAGCGAGAACCCAATTTCCACGGTCAAGCCACAGAGGCATCGCTCACTCCCACACCGTACCATGCAGAAGTCCACACACACAGAGTTTGGGTACCAAAGACTTCTGCACAGTATTGTAGTAATTGTACGTACTTCTCTGCACTCTGCACAGTACTGTAGTAATTGTACGTACTTCTCTGCACTCTGCACAGTACTGTAGTAATTGTACGTACTTCTCTGCACTGCTGCCGCAAAAATAAAAAAAAACGCACACAAATTTTATGACGTATGCCAGTGGTGATAAACCCGATTCGGATACAGGGTCTCCGTTGTGGGCTAAGAGTGGGGAAAGGGTCACAGGGGGAGGGGGGAAGCATGGCCGGGAACAGGGAGGGGGGAATCGTGGCCGGGAACAGGGAGGGGGGAATCGTGGCCGGGAACGGGGAGGGGGGAATCGTGGCTGGGAACAGGGAGGGGGGAATCGTGGCCGGGAACGGGGAGGGGGGAATCGTGGCTGGGAACGGGGAGGGGGAAAGCATGGCCGGGAAAAGGGAGAGGGGAATCGTGGCTGGGAACAGGAGGGGGGAATCGTGGCCGGGAACGGGGAGGGGGGAATCGTGGCTGGGAACGGGGAGAGGGGAATCGTGGCTGGGAACGGGGAGAGGGGAATCGTGGCTGGGAACGGGGAGAGGGGAATCGTGGCTGGGAACGGGGAGAGGGGAATCGTGGCCGGGAACGGGGAGAGGGGAATCGTGGCTGGGAACGGGGAGAGGGGAATCGTGGCCGGGAACGGGGAGGGGGGAATCGTGGCCGGGAACAGGGAGGGGAGAAGCGTGGCCAGGAACAGGGAGGGGGGAATCGTGGCCGGGAAAAGGGAGGGGGGAAGCGTGGCCGGGAAAAGGGAGGGGGGAAGCGTGGCCGGGAAAAGGGAGGGGGGAAGCGTGGCCGGGAACGGGGAGGGGGGAAGCGTGGCCGGGAACAGGGAGAGGGGAATCGTGGCCGGGAACAGGGAGGGGGGAATCGTGGCCGGGAAAAGGGAGGGGGGAATCGTGGCCGGGAACGGGGAGAGGGGAATCGTGGCCGGGAACGGGGAGAGGGGAATCGTGGCCGGGAACGGGGAGAGGGGAATCGTGGCCGGGAACGGGGAGAGGGGAATCGTGGCCGGGAACGGGGAGGGGGGAATCGTGGCCGGGAACGGGGAGGGGGGAATCGTGGCCGGGAACGGGGAGGGGGGAATCGTGGCCGGGAACAGGGAGGGGGGAATCGTGGCCGGGAACAGGGAGGGGGGAATCGTGGCCGGGAACAGGGAGGGGGGAATCGTGGCCGGGAACAGGGAGGGGGGAATCGTGGCCGGGAACAGGGAGGGGGGAATCGTGGCCGGGAACAGGGAGGGGGGAATCGTGGCCGGGAACGGGGAGGGGGGAATCGTGGCCGGGAACGGGGAGAGGGGAATCGTGGCCGGGAACGGGGAGAGGGGAATCGTGGCCGGGAACGGGGAGAGGGGAATCGTGGTTGGGAAAAGGGAGAGGGGAATCGTGGTTGGGTATAGGGAGAGGGGAATCGTGGTTGGGAAAAGGGAGAGGGGAATCGTGGTTGGGTATAGGGAGAGGGGAATCGTGGCTGGGAACGGGGAGAGGGGAATCGTGGCTGGGAACGGGGAGAGGGGAATCGTGGCTGGGAACGGGGAGAGGGGAATCGTGGTTGGGAACGGGGAGAGGGGAATCGTGGTTGGGTATAGGGAGAGGGGAATCGTGGTTGGGAAAAGGGAGAGGGGAATCGTGGTTGGGTATAGGGAGAGGGGAATCGTGGCTGGGAACGGGGAGAGGGGAATCGTGGTTGGGTATAGGGAGAGGGGAATCGTGGTTGGGAAAAGGGAGAGGGGAATCGTGGTTGGGTATAGGGAGAGGGGAATCGTGGCTGGGAACGGGGAGAGGGGAATCGTGGCTGGGAACGGGGAGAGGGGAATCGTGGTTGGGTATAGGGAGAGGGGAATCGTGGCTGGGAACGGGGAGAGGGGAATCGTGGCTGGGAATGGGGAGAGGGAGCAGGAAGCACCAGAGGGACATTCTGTAAGGATCAATAAACTACTTGCTTGGAATTGGATGACCCTGCCCGCCATCTCTGAACTGGGTATGACTGCACTCCTCCCCTGTCCACACACCCCTCCCTCCAACCCCAGCATCCTGCCCTCCCGCCGGATTGACAAACTCGCCCCCCGCTCCACACCGACAAAGGCGGAGACCTGTGCAAAGGTCGGGACAGGGAGCTTTACACAGCACTGCACACTGGCTCCGATGGCAATAGACTCGGGTGCTGAACACAGATCTCGGTCAAAGTTCCTTGTGCCTGCGCCGCATGGTTCTATTTCATCGGTCAAACATTAATCCGATGTCAACGTTCAAAGTGACCGTGGAGGCACGTCAACACAGGCACCATGGGTGGTTAGCAAAAGGCCGACAGGTCTCTCTCACCAAAGGGCCAGAAGAAACCCCCTGGCGGAACCCGACGCGTCCCGGTTCGGGACGGAAACTGTCCCGCCTGCGAGAGGGCAGCTCGGTTCGTCACTCCGCGGACTCCGTCCACACCTCCCGCTGCCTCGGTAAAGAACTCCTCCCTCCCCAGACATTCCTCTCTGCTCCCCGAACGGACGTCCCACCAGGGTCGGGGACGGTCAGACGGGCTCCCGACCCCGCCGTGGCCCCCTTGCGCCTCGCCGTCTGCCTGCCCGGCCCTCTCCCGGTAACTGCGACGGCTTTGCCCCGAGTCCGGCCGCTGCTCGACCATCTTCGGGCTCGGCGTGCCGCGCAAACAGCGTGCAAGACGTGCTTTCTGCCGGGTCTCAGCGCGGTTGACGACGACGGGCCGATTCTGGTCCCAAAGCCCTCCGTCGGCCGAACTTTTAACCCCCCCGACGATCCATCTGACCCTCCGCTCCCACACACCCCTCAGTTCTCCACCATCGTCTCTCATCCAAGAATCTCTACCCCGTGTAAAGAATTTACCTGACACCCCCCAACCCCCACCACCCCATGTATGTTCCTGCACCTTAAAGTTACGCCCCCTCACATCAGCCCTGGGAAAATGTCTCGATCTACACCTCTTATCATCTTGTTCATCAGTCACTGAAAGTAAACATTCAGGTACAGCAGGCAGTGAGGAAAGCTAATGGCATGTTGGCCTTCATAACAAGGGGAGTCGAGTGTAGGAGCAAAGAGGTCCTTCTGCAGTTGTACAGGGCCCTGGTGAGACCACACCTGGAGTATTGTGTGCAGTTTTGGTCTCCAAATCTGAGGAAGGCCATTCTTGCTATTGAGGGAGTGCAGCGTAGGTTCACGAGGTTAATTCCCAGAATGGCGGGACTGTCATATGTTGAAAGATTGGAGCGACTGGGCTTGTATACACTGGAATTTAGAAGGATGGGAGGGGATCTAATTGAAACATATAAGATTATTAAGGGATTGGACACACTGGAGGCAGGAAACACGTTCCCGATGTTGGGGGAGTCCAGAACCAGAGGCCACAGTTTGAGAATAAGGGGTGGGCCATTTAGAACGGAGTTGAGGAAAAACTTTTTCACCCAGAGAGTGGTGGATCTGTGGAATGCTCTGCCTCAGAAGGCAGTGGAGGCCAATTCTCTGGGTGCTTTCAAGAGAGAGTGAGATAGAGCTCTTAAAGATAGCGGAGTCAGGGGGTATGGGGAGAGGGCAGGAACGGTGATCAGCCACGATCACAGTGAATGGCGGGGCTGGCTAGAAGGGCCGAATGGCCTACTCCTGTACCTACTGTCTATTGTGGCACCTCCACCCCAAACGAGAAAAGCCCCAGGAGCTCACTCAGCCTTCCCACGTAAGACACACGCTCTAATCCGGGCAGCTTAAACGCAAGAGATTCCGCAGACGCTGGAAACCCAGCTCGACGCGCACGAGACGCATCTCGGGGAGGGCGACAGACAGCCGGAGTTTCGGGACCTGGTAAGTCTCCCCTGCGCCCGCGCCCTGGTCCATCTGACAGGCCGGCTAGACACGTGGCCGCAACAAAGCCGACTTTGCTGCTCGCTTCCCCCGGCGGATCGACCTCGCGCTCCCGACTGTCCCCAGGGCCCGAGGAAAGGTCTGCGACCCTCGCGGAGCCCGAGGTCGGCGGAGGCCCCCGCTCGCTAAGGCAAACATCAGCCAATCACGGGGCGGCGGCCAGCTGTGGCTCGGACCGAACATCGGAATGAGGGGGCAGGGCGGAGAAATGCGTTCAAAGCGACCGCGCGGTGCCAGATTGGGAGGATCGAGTACACCAATCCTGGGACCGTCACTCACAACAGCCTCCCGAGGTTACGGAGGGTGCTGCCAGGGACAGAAGAAGTCCCAGCAGTTCTGGGAGTGAGAACGGCCAGACTGGTTCAGGCCGACGGGAAGGCGGCAGGTACTCGAATAGCGCAGAGCAGCATCTCTGAACCCGTGACACGTCAGACGCTGGAGTGGACGGGCAACAGCAGCAGAAGGCCAGGGACATACGCTACACCACCAGGTTCAGGGACAGTTATCACCCCTCAACCATCAGGAAGGAGGTACAGGAGCCTCAGGACCCACACCACCAGGTTCAGGAACAGTTATCACCCCTCAACCATCAGGAAGGAGGTACAGGTGCCTCAGGACCCACACCACCAGGTTCAGGGACAGTTATCACCCCTCAACCATCAGGAAGGGGGTACAGGAGCCTCAGGACCCACACCACCAGGTTCAGGGACAGTTATCACCCCTCAACCATCAGGAAGGGGGTACAGGAGCCTCAGGACCCACACCACCAGGTTCAGGGACAGTTATTACCCCTCAACCATCAGGAAGGGGGTACAGGAGCCTCAGGACCCACACCACCAGGTTCAGGGACAGTTATTACCCCTCAACCATCAGGAAGCAGGTACAGGAGCCTCAGGACCCACACCACCAGGTTCAGGGACAGTTATCACCCCTCAACCATCAGGAAGGAGGTACAGGTGCCTCAGGACCCACACCACCAGGTTCAGGGACAGTTATCACCCCTCAACCATCAGGAAGGGGGTACAGGAGCCTCAGGACCCACACCACCAGGTTCAGGGACAGTTATCACCCCTCAACCATCAGGAAGGGGGTACAGGAGCCTCAGGACCCACACCACCAGGTTCAGGGACAGTTATTACCCCTCAACCATCAGGAAGCAGGTACAGGAGCCTCAGGACCCACACCACCAGGTTCAGGGACAGTTATCACCCCTCAACCATCAGGAAGGAGGTACTGGAGCCTCAGGACACACACCACCAGGTTCAGGGACAGTTATCACCCCTCAACAATCAGGAAGGACGTACAGGAGCCTCAGGACCCACACCACCAGGTTCAGGGACAGTTATCACCCCTCAACAATCAGGAAGGACGTACAGGAGCCTCAGGACCCACACCACCAGGTTCAGGGACAGTTATCACCCCTCGGCCATCAGGAAGGAGGTACAGGAGCCTCAGGACCCACACCACCAGGTTCAGGGACAGTTATTACCCCTCGGCCATCAGGGAGGTGGTACAGGAGCCTCAGGACACACACCACCAGGTTCAGGAACAGTTATCACCCCTCAGTCATCTTCACCCAACACAACTCAGAGAAGCGATTGCACAACCTGCAGACTGGAGTCTCAACGACTCTTTAACAACCCTCCCCACCCCCTCGGTTGTCATTTCCTTGAACTGCCACATCTGCAGTTTGTCAGACTTTATCTACAGTTCTTCATCGGTTTTATCTGCTTTCCTGTCGAACCTCGAAGCCACGCATGCTCCTGGTTTTCTGTGGCTGTGGCCTGTCAACTTCACGATCCGACGTGCCGTGCGCTCAGAGACGCCCTTCCGCGCACCGCCGTTATACCGTCGCCATCCTCTCAGCTCGAACCAGTCTGGCCGTTCTCCTCTCACTCACGGGGCGTTTTCGCTCGCCTCCTGTCTCCCACACCGTTCTCCGTGAGCGCTCGAGCAGGGGTCCCCGACCCTTCACGGGCAGGTCCGGCAGATCGGATTGCGGTGACGGGCTCCGACGCGGGCGTGCGGGAAACGGAGGGACCGGCCTCGGCACGCGGTCAACTAGTGGATTCGCCGGACTGGCACGTGTAACTGGAGGACGTGTTACTGGGCCGCACCCTCCTGCGATGGACGCAGGCCGCGTAGGGGGAACGCAATCTTTCTCCCCCTCCCCACCCCCATGCTCGGTTTACGGCAAGAGGCGCGAGTTTTAAAAGCGGGCACAAGTTTCTACTTCACCCCGAGGGCAGAATCGGCCTTTCGCTCCACTCGAGCCCACCCTCCCCCCCGGGCCAGCCCAACCCCAGCGCGATTGACTGCGGGCAACCGGCCTACAACGCGGTTAGTCTTCGACTGTGCGGCGAGGAGCGAGCTTACAGCCGCGACTCGGAACCCTCTGAGCTGTCTGCCACCCTCGCCACCAATATCGAGGGCGTGGCGTCAGAGAGACGGTGCTACGAGACAAGACTGCTGCAATTACGATGCACTTCTACGGGGCCCTTAAATGAAACACACACACACACACAGACAGAGACAGAGACACACACACGCACGCGCACACACACACAGACACACACACACACAAACACACACAGACACACAGACACACACACACACAGACACACACACACACACACACACACACAGACACACAGACACACACACACACAAACACACACAGACACAAACACACACAGACACACACACACACAGACACACACACACACAAACACACACAGACACACAGACACACACACACACACAGTCACACAAACACACACACAGAGACAGAGACACACACACGCACACACACACACACACACAAACACAAACGCGAAGCCAAACAGAGTTTCTTTGTAAAAACACAAAATGCTGGCAGAACTCAGCAGATCAGACAGCATCTGACCCTTCATCAGGAGTGAAGTGACACGGGATGGTCGGGGTGGGAGTTGAAGTAGAGAGCTGGGAAGTGATAGGCTGGAGGGAAATGGGCAAGGGGGGAAGGTGGAGAATTATGGGAGATAAAAGAGAAAGAAAGGTAGGGCTGGGGGGAGATTGTAGTGAGGGGGGGAAAAAGAGAGAGAAAGAGAACCAAACTAAAATAATAGATAGGGATGGGGTAAGGGGGGGCAGGGGTATCAGTGGAGGTCGGTGAGTTGGATGTTCATGCCGGCAGGTAGGAGGCTACCTAGGCGGGAGATAAGGTATTGCTCCATCAACCTGCGTGTGGCCTCATCTTGACGGTAGAGGAGGCCATGGACAGACATGTCGGAGTGGGAGCGGTCGGTGGAATTGAAGTGTGCGGCCACAGGGAGATCCCGCCACTGCTGGAGGACCGAGCGCCAGTGTTCGGCGAAACGGTCTCCCAGTCTGCGGCGGGTCTCCCCAATGTACAAATGGCCACATCGGGAGCACCGGATACAGTATATCGCCCCGGTTGATGCCTCACCTGGAAGGACTGTCTGGGGCCTGGGATGGTGGTGAGGGAAGAAGTGTGGGGGCAGGTGTAGCACTTCTTCCGTTTGCAGGGATTTCTTTGTACCTATGTATAATGACAATAAAGATCACTGAATCCTGCTCACTGATGCAAATGCCGAGCCAGCCGAGCACGGGGCAGCAACTCGGTGCGGGAAAGCACACCAACACGGTCACGAGGCCCAGCTGTCTCTCAGACTGGACGTCAGAATTGGGGTGGGGAACGCCTCGAGTAACTCGAGTCTGCTTGCCTCCCAGGACTCCGACGCCGCGTCCGCCAGACACGAAATCGACACCCAGAGAGCGGCAGCTCTGCGGGCGAAGACGCCCCCCCCCCCCCCGCCAACGAGCGGGGTCAGAGGAGAGACGGCCCCACTGGCTCGAGCCGACGGGACAGCGACTCAAATAACCATGGCAGGGAATCTCTGAACGCACGGCGGCTGGGCTACAGCGGCAGAAGACAACCCAGACACTCAGTGGCCACTTTATCAGGCGCAGGAAGCACTCAGACTCGTGAAATTACCTCCTTAAATGGGGGAATATGTTTCAACTATTCCTTCAAATTGAAGTGGAAAAACGTTCCTGAATTATTTCCTTCAGAGCAGGGTGGAAAAGCCTCTTAAATTAAAGGGAAACATGTACCTAAATTACTTCCTGACTACGGAGAATTAAGTTAAATATGAGAATTAAATGAGAGAATGAGAGAATTAAATATGATAAAATTGTTTACTTATAAATAAAAGGCAAATGTTGGTTGCTTAAAATAGGCTTTCAAATGCAATTAAGATCT
>NW_026779612.1:47500-87290 GCF_030144855.1 Hypanus sabinus
GTACAGCAGGCGGTGAAAAAGGCAAATAGTATGTTGGCATTACTTCCGGTATTGCTATTAACTAAGTGTTTATTATAGACAATAGGCTGTAGATGCAGGAGTAGGCCATTCGGCCTTCTCGCTCTCTCTCTCTCTCTCTCTCTCTCTCTCCCTCTCTCTCTCTCCCTCTCTCCCTCTCTCTCTCTCTCTCGCTCTCTCTCTCTCTCCCTCTCCCTCTCACTCTCTCTCTCTCTCCCTCTCCCTCTCACTCTCTCTCTCTCTCCCTCTCTCCCTCTCTCTCTCCCTCTCCCTCTCTCTCTCTCTCTCTCTCCCTCTCCCTCTCTCTCTCTCCCTCTCTCCCTCTCTCTCTCTCTCTCGCTCTCTCTCCCTCTCCCTCTCTCTCTCTCTCTCCCTCTCTCCCTCCCTCCCTCTCTCCCTCCTCTCCCTCTCTCTCTCTCTCTCTCTCTCCTCCCTCTCTCTCTCTCTCTCTCTCTCCCTCTCTCTCTCTCCCTCCCTCTCTCTCTCTCTCTCTCACACACACACACTCACACAATAGACAATCGGGGCAGGAGTAGGCCACTCGGCCCTTCGAGCCAGCCCCGCTATTCACTGTGATCATGGCTGATCATCCACAATCAGTACCCCGTTCCGGCCCTCTCCCCATATCCCTTAATATATCGATGTCAGTGACTACACAATACAGTACTATAAAAGCAGATATATCATACCGGTTAGCAATGATATATACAAACATAAGTGTGGAAATAGGAACAAAACTAGGCTCTCAAACACAAAACGCTGGTGGGACACAGCAGGCCAGGCAGCATCTACAGGGAGAAGCACTGGCGACGTTTCGGGCCGAGAAGCTCCGTCAGAACAGACAACACGCACAAACTGCTGGTGGGACACAGCAGGCCAGGCAGCATCTACAGGGAGAAGCACTGGCGACGTTTCGGGCCGAGACCCTGCGTCAGGACAGACAACACGCACAAACTGCTGGTGGGACACAGCAGGCCAGGCAGCATCTGTAGGGAGAAGCACTGGCGACGTTTCGGGCCGAGAAGCTCCGTCAGGACAGACAACACGCACAAACTGCTGGTGGGACACAGCAGGCCAGGCAGCATCTACAGGGAGAAGCACTGGCGACGTTTCGGGCCGAGAAGCTCCGTCAGGACAGACAACACGCACAAACTGCTGGTGGGACACAGCAGGCCAGGCAGCATCTACAGGGAGAAGCACTGGCGACGTTTCGGGCCGAGAAGCTCCGTCAGGACAGACAACACGCACAAACTGCTGGTGGGACACAGCAGGCCAGGCAGCATCTAAGGGAGAAGCACTGGCGACGTTTCGGGCCGAGAAGCTCCGTCAGGACAGACAACACGCACAAACTGCTGGTGGGACACAGCAGGCCAGGCAGCATCTACAGGGAGAAGCACTGGCGACGTTTCGAGTCGAGAAGCTCCGTCAGGACAGACAACACGCACAAACTGCTGGTGGGACACAGCAGGCCAGGCAGCATCTGTAGGGAGAAGCACTGACGACGTTTCGGGTCGAGAAGCTCCGTCAGGACAGACAACACGCACAAACTGCTGGTGGGACACAGCAGGCCAGGCAGCATCTGTAGGGAGAAGCACTGGCGACGTTTCGGGCCGAGAAGCTCCGTCAGGACAGACAACACGCACAAACTGCTGGTGGGACACAGCAGGCCAGGCAGCATCTACAGGGAGAAGCACTGGCGACGTTGCGGGCCGAGAAGCTCTGTCAGGACAGACAACACGCACAAACTGCTGGTGGGACACAGCAGGCCAGGCAGCATCTGTAGAGAGAAGCACTGGAGATGTTTCGGGCCGAGAAGCTCCGTCAGGACAGACAACACGCACAAACTGCTGGTGGGACACAGCAGGCCAGGCAGCATCTACAGGGAGAAGCACTGGCGACGTTTCGGGCCGAGAAGCTTCGTCAGGACAGACAACACACACAAACTGCTGGTGGGACACAGCAGGCCAGGCAGCATCTACAGGGAGAAGCACTGGCGACGTTTCGGGCCGAGAAGCTTCGTCAGGACAGACAACACGCACAAACTGCTGGTGGGACACAGCAGGCCAGGCAGCATCTGTAGGGAGAAGCACTGGCGACGTTTCGGGCCGAGAAGCTCAGTCAGGACAGACAACACGCACAAACTGCTGGTGGGACACAGCAGGCCAGGCAGCATCTACAGGGAGAAGCATTGGCGACGTTTCGGGCCGAGGAGCTCCGCCAGGACTGACAACACGCACAAACTGCTGGTGGGACACAGCAGGCCAGGCAGCATCTACAGGGAGAAGCACTGGTGACGTTTCGGGCCGAGAAGCTCCGTCAGGACAGACAACACGCACAAACTGCTGGTGGGACACAGCAGGCCAGGCAGCATCTACAGGGAGAAGCACTGGCGACGTTTCGGGCCGAGAAGCTCCGTCAGGACAGACAACACACACAAACTGCTGGTGGGACACAGCAGGCCAGGCAGCATCGATAGAGAAAAGCACTGGCGACGTTTCGGGCCGAGGAGCTCCGTCAGGACAGACAACATGCACAAACTGCTGGTGGGACACAGCAGGCCAGGCAGCATCTACAGGGAGAAGCACTGGCGACGTTTCGGGCCGAGAAGCTCCGTCGGGACAGACAACACGCACAAACTGCTGGTGGGACACAGCAGGCCAGGCAGCATCTACAGGGAGAAGCACTGGCGACGTTTCGGGCCGAGAAGCTCCGTCAGGACAGACAACACGCACAAACTGCTGGTGGGACACAGCAGGCCAGGCAGCATCTACAGGGAGAAGCACTGACGACGTTTCGGGCCGAGAAGCTCCGTCAGGACAGACAACACGCACAAACTGCTGGTGGGACACAGCAGGCCAGGCAGCATCGATAGGGAGAAGCACTGGCAACGTTTCTGGCAGAGAAGCTCCGTCAGGACAGACAACACGCACAAACTGCTGGTGGGACACAGCAGGCCAGGCAGCATCTACAGGGAGAAGCACTGGCGACGTTTCGGGCCCAGAAGCTCCGTCAGGACAGACAACACGCACAAACTGCTGGTGGGACACAGCAGGCCAGGCAGCATCTACAGGCAGAAGCACTGGCGACGTTTCGGGCCGAGGAGCTCCGTCAGGACAGACAACACACACAAACTGCTGGTGGGACACAGCAGGCCAGGCAGCATCGATAGAGAAAAGCACTGGCGACGTTTCGGGCCGAGGAGCTCCGTCAGGACAGACAACATGCACAAACTGCTGGTGGGACACAGCAGGCCAGGCAGCATCTACAGGGAGAAGCACTGGCGACGTTTCGGGCCGAGAAGCTCCGTCGGGACAGACAACACGCACAAACTGCTGGTGGGACACAGCAGGCCAGGCAGCATCTACAGGGAGAAGCACTGGCGACGTTTCGGGCCGAGAAGCTCCGTCAGGACAGACAACACGCACAAACTGCTGGTGGGACACAGCAGGCCAGGCAGCATCTACAGGGAGAAGCACTGGCGACGTTTCGGGCCGAGAAGCTCCGTCAGGACAGACAACACGCACAAACTGCTGGTGGGACACAGCAGGCCAGGCAGCATCGATAGGGAGAAGCACTGGCAACGTTTCTGGCAGAGAAGCTCCGTCAGGACAGACAACACGCACAAACTGCTGGGGAGACACAGCAGGCCAGGCAGCATCTACAGGGAGAAGCACTGGCGACGTTTCGGGCCCAGAAGCTCCGTCAGGACAGACAACACGCACAAACTGCTGGTGGGACACAGCAGGCCAGGCAGCATCTGTAGGGAGAAGCACTGGCGACGTTTCGGGCCGAGAAGCTCCGTCAGGACAGACAACACGCACAAACTGCTGGTGGGACACAGCAGGCCAGGTAGCATCTGTAGGGAGAAGCACTGGCGACGTGTCGGGCCGAGAAGCTCCTTCAGGACAGACAAGACGCACAAACTGCTGGTGGGACACAGCAGGCCAGGCAGCATCTACAGGGAGAAGCACTGGCGACGTTTCGGGCCGAGAAGCTCCGTCAGGACAGACAACACACACAAACTGCTGGTGGGACACAGCAGGCCAGGCAGCATCTGTAGGGAGAAGCACTGGCGACGTTTCGGGCCGAGAAGCTCCGTCAGGACAGACAACACGCACAAACTGCTGGTGGGACACAGTAGGCCAGGCAGCATCTACAGGGAGAAGCACTGGCGACGTTTCGGGCCGAGAAGCTCCGTCAGGACAGACAACACGCACAAACTGCTGGAGGAACACAGCAGGCCAGGCAGCATCTACAGGGAGAAGCACTGGCGACGTTTCGGGCCGAGAAGCTCCGTCAGGACAGACAACACGCACAAACTGCTGGTGGGACAAAGCAGGCCAGGCAGCATCGATAGGGAGAAGCACTGGCGACGTTTCGGGCCGAGAAGCTCCGTCAGGACAGACAACACGCACAAACTGCTGGTGGGACACAGCAGGCCAGGCAGCATCTACAGGGAGAAGCACTGGCGACGTTTCGGGCCGAGAAGCTCCGTCAGGACAAACAACACGCACAAACGGCTGGTGGGACACAGCAGGCCAGGCAGCATCTACAGGGAGAAGCACTGGCGATGTTTCGGGCCGAGAAGCTCCGTCAGGACAGACAACACGCACAAACTGCTGGTGGGACACAGCAGGCCAGGCAGCATCTACAGGGAGAAGCACTGTCGACGTTTCGGGCCGAGAAGCTCCGTCAGGACAGACAACACACACAAACTGCTGGTGGGACACAGCAGGCCAGGCAGCATCTACAGGGAGAAGCACTGGCGACGTTTCGGGCCGAGAAGCTCCGTCAGGACAGACAACACGCACAAACTGCTGGTGGGACACAGCAGGCCAGGCAGCATCGATAGGGAGAAGCACTGGCGACGTTTCGGGCCGAGAAGCTTCGTCAGGACAGACAACACGCACAAACTGCTGGTGGGACACAGCAGGCCAGGCAGCATCTGTAGGGAGAAGCACTGGCGACGTTTCGGGCCGAGTAGCTCCGTCGGGACAGACAACACGCACAAACTGCTGGTGGGACACAGCAGGCCAGGCAGCGTCTACAGGGAGAAGCACTGGCGACGTTTCGGGCCGAGAAGCTCCGTCAGGACAGACAACACACGCAAACTGTTGGTGGGACACAGCAGGGCATGCAGCATCTGTAGGGAGAAGCACTGTCGACGTTTCGGGCCGAGAAGCTCCGTCAGGACAGACAACACACACAAACTGCTGGTGGGACACAGCAGGCCAGGCAGCATCTACAGGGAGAAGCACTGGCGACGTTTCGGGCCGAGAAGCTCCGTCAGGACAGACAACACGCACAAACTGCTGGTGGGACACAGCAGGCCAGGCAGCATCTACAGGGAGAAGCACTGGCGACGTTTCGGTCCGAGAAGCTCCGTCAGGACTGACAACACGCACAAACTGCTGGTGGGACACAGCAGGCCAGGCAGCATCTACAGGGAGAAGCACTGGCGACGTTTCGGGCCGAGAAGCTCCGTCAGGACAGACAACACGCACAAACTGCTGGTGGGACACAGCAGGCCAGGCGGCATCTACAGGGAGAAGCACTGGCGACGTTTCGGGCCGAGAAGCTCCGTCAGGACAGACAACACGCACAAACTGCTGGTGGGACACAGCAGGCCAGGCAGCATCTGTAGGGAGAAGCACTGGCGACGTTTCGGGCCGAGAAGCTCCGTCAGGACAGACAACACGCACAAACTGCTGGTGGGACACAGCAGGCCAGGCAGCATCTAGAGGGAGAAGCACTGGCGACGTTTCGGGCCGAGAAGCTCTGTCAGGACAGACAACACGCACAAACTGATGGTGGGACACAGCAGGCCAGGCAGCATCTACAGGGAGAAGCACTGGCGACGTTTCGGGCGAAGGAGCTCCGTCAGGACAGACAACACGCACAAACTGCTGGTGGAACACAGCAGGCCAGGCAGCATCTGTAGGGAGAAGCACTGGCGGCGATTCGGGCCGAGAATCTCCGTCAGGACAGACAACACACACAAACTGCTGGTGGGACACAGCAGGCCAGGCACCATCTACAGGGAGAAGCATTGGCGACGTTTCGGGCCGAGGAGCTCCGCCAGGACAGACAACACGCACAAACTGCTGGTGGGACACAGCAGGCCAGGCAGCATCTGTAGGGAGAAGGACTGGCGACGTTTCGGGCCGAGAACCTCCGTCAGGACAGACAACACGCACAAACTGCTGGTGGGACACAGCAGGCCAGGCAGCATCTGTAGAGAGAAGCACTGGCGACGTTTCGGGCCGAGAAGCTCCGTCAGGACAGACAACACGCACAAACTGCTGGTGGGACACAGCAGGCCAGGCAGCATCTACAGGGAGAAGCACTGGCGACGTTTCGGGCGAAGGAGCTCCGTCAGGACAGACAACACGCACAAACTGCTGGTGGAACACAGCAGGCCAGGCAGCATCTGTAGGGAGAAGCACTGGCGGCGATTCGGGCCGAGAATCTCCGTCAGGACAGACAACACACACAAACTGCTGGTGGGACACAGCAGGCCAGGCACCATCTACAGGGAGAAGCATTGGCGACGTTTCGGGCTGAGAAGCTCCGTCGGGACAGACAACACGCACAAACTGCTGGTGGGACACAGCAGGCCAGGCAGCATCGATAGGGAGAAGCACTGGCGACGTTTCGGGCCGAGACCCTTCGTCAGGACAGACAACACGCACAAACTGCTGGTGGGACACAGCAGGCCAGGAAGCATCTGTAGGGAGAAACACTGGCGACGTTTCGGGCCGAGAAGCTCCGTCAGGACAGACAACACACACAAACTGCTGGTGGGACACAGCAGGCCAGGCAGCATCTACAGGGAGAAGCACTGGCGACGTTTCGGGCCGAGATGCTCCGTCAGGACAGACAACACGCACAAACTGCTGGTGGGACACAGCAGGCCAGGCAGCATCGATAGGGAGAAGCACTGGCGACGTTTCGGGCCGAGAAGCTTCGTCAGGACAGACAACACGCACAAACTGCTGGTGGGACACAGCAGGCCAGGCAGCATCTGTAGGGAGAAGCACTGGCGACGTTTCGGGCCGAGTAGCTCCGTCGGGACAGACAACACGCACAAACTGCTGGTGGGACACATCAGGCCAGGCAGCGTCTACAGGGAGAAGCACTGGCGACGTTTCGGGCCGAGAAGCTCCATCAGGACAGACAACACACGCAAACTGTTGGTGGGACACAGCAGGGCAGGCAGCATCTACAGGGAGAAGCACTGGCGACGTTTCGGGCCGAGAAGCTCCGTCAGGACAGACAACACACACAAACTGCTGGTGGGACACAGCAGGCCAGGCAGCATCTACAGGGAGAAGCACTGGCGACGTTTCGGTCCGAGAAGCTCCGTCAGGACTGACAACACGCACAAACTGCTGGTGGGACACAGCAGGCCAGGCAGCATCTACAGGGAGAAGCACTGGCGACGTTTCGGGCCGAGAAGCTCCGTCAGGACAGACAACACGCACAAACTGCTGGTGGGACACAGCAGGACAGGCAGCATCTACAGGGAGAAGCACTGGCGACGTTTCGGGCCGAGAAGCTCCGTCAGGACAGACAACACGCACAAACTGCTGGTGGGACACAGCAGGCCAGGCAGCATCTACAGGGAGAAGCACTGGCGACGTTTCGGGCCGAGAAGCTCTGTCAGGACAGACAACACGCACAAACTGATGGTGGGACACAGCAGGCCAGGCAGCATCTACAGGGAGAAGCACTGGCGACGTTTCGGGCGAAGGAGCTCCGTCAGGACAGACAACACGCACAAACTGCTGGTGGAACACAGCAGGCCAGGCAGCATCTGTAGGGAGAAGCACTGGCGGCGATTCGGGCCGAGAATCTCCGTCAGGACAGACAACACACACAAACTGCTGGTGGGACACAGCAGGCCAGGCACCATCTACAGGGAGAAGGACTGGCGACGTTTCGGGCCGAGAACCTCCGTCAGGACAGACAACACGCACAAACTGCTGGTGGGACACAGCAGGCCAGGCAGCATCTGTAGAGAGAAGCACTGGCGACGTTTCGGGCCGAGAAGCTCCGTCAGGACAGACAACACGCACAAACTGCTGGTGGGACACAGCAGGCCAGGCAGCATCTACAGGGAGAAGCACTGGCGACGTTTCGGGCGAAGGAGCTCCGTCAGGACAGACAACACGCACAAACTGCTGGTGGAACACAGCAGGCCAGGCAGCATCTGTAGGGAGAAGCACTGGCGGCGATTCGGGCCGAGAATCTCCGTCAGGACAGACAACACACACAAACTGCTGGTGGGACACAGCAGGCCAGGCACCATCTACAGGGAGAAGCATTGGCGACGTTTCGGGCCGAGGAGCTCCGCCAGGACTGACAACACGCACAAACTGCTGGTGGGACACAGCAGGCCAGGCAGCATCTACAGGGAGAACCACTGGCGACGTTTCGGGCCGAGACCCTTCGTCAGGACAGACAACACGCACAAACTGCTGGTGGGACACAGCAGGCCAGGCAGCATCTACAGGGAGAAGCACTGGCGACGTTTCGGGCCGAGAAGCTCCGTCAGGACAGACAACACGCACAAACTGCTGGTGGGACACAGCAGGCCAGGCAGCATCTGTAGGGAGAAGGACTGGCGACGTTTCGGGCCGAGAACCTCCGTCAGGACAGACAACACGCACAAACTGCTGGTGGGACACAGCAGGCCAGGCAGCATCTGTAGAGAGAAGCACTGGCGACGTTTCGGGCCGAGAAGCTCCGTCAGGACAGACAACACGCACAAACTGCTGGTGGGACACAGCAGGCCAGGCAGCATCTACAGGGAGAAGCACTGGCGACGTTTCAGGCCGAGAAGCTCCGTCAGGACAGACAACACACACAAACTGCTGGTGGGACACAGCAGGCCCGGCAGCATCGATAGAGAGAAGCACTGGCGACGTTTCGGGCGAAGGAGCTCCGTCAGGACAGACAACACGCACAAACTGCTGGTGGGACACAGCAGGCCAGGCAGCATCGATAGAGAGAAGCACTGGCGACGTTTCGGGCGAAGGAGCTCCGTCAGGACAGACAACACGCACAAACTGCTGGTGGGACACAGCAGGCCAGGCAGCATCTACAGGGAGAACCACTGGCGACGTTTCGGGCCGAGACCCTTCGTCAGGACAGACAACACGCACAAACTGCTGGTGGGACACAGCAGGCCAGGCAGCATCTGTAGGGAGAAGCACTGGCGACGTTTCGGGCCGAGAAGCTCCGTCAGGACAGACAACACGCACAAACTGCTGGTGGGACACAGCAGGCCAGGCAGCATCGATAGGGAGAAGCACTGGCGACGTTTCGGGCCGAGAACCTCCGTCAGGACAGACAACACGCACAAACTGCTGGTGGGACACAGCAGGCCAGGCAGCATCTGTAGAGAGAAGCACTGGCGACGTTTCGGGCCGAGAAGCTCCGTCAGGACAGACAACACGCACAAACTGCTGGTGGGACACAGCAGGCCAGGCAGCATCTACAGGGAAAAGCACTGGCGACGTTTCGGGCCGAGAAGCTCCGTCAGGACAGACAACACGCACAAACTGCTGGTGGGACACAGCAGGCCAGGCAGCATCTACAGGGAGAAGCACTGGCGACGTTTCGGGCCCAGAAGCTCCGTCAGGACAGACAACACGCACAAACTGCTGGTGGGACACAGCAGGCCAGGCAGCATCGATAGGGAGAAGCACTGGCGACGTTTCCGGCAGAGAAGCTCCGTCAGGACAGACAACACGCACAAACTGCTGGTGGGACACAGCAGGCCAGGCAGCATCTACAGGGAGAAGCACTGGCGACGTTTCGGGCCGAGAAGCTCCGTCAGGACAGACAACACGCACAAACTGCTGGTGGGACACTGCAGGCCAGGCAGCATCTACAGGGAGAAGCACTGGCGACGTTTCGGGCCGAGAAGCTCTGTCAGGACAGACAACACGCACAAACTGATGGTGGGACACAGCAGGCCAGGCAGCATCTACAGGGAGAAGCACTGGCGACGTTTCGGGCGAAGGAGCTCCGTCAGGACAGACAACACGCACAAACTGCTGGTGGGACACAGCAGGCCAGGCAGCATCGATAGGGAGAAGCACTGGCGACGTTTCGGGCCGAGAACCTCCGTCAGGACAGACAACACGCACAAACTGCTGGTGGGACACAGCAGGCCAGGCAGCATCTGTAGAGAGAAGCACTGGCGACGTTTCGGGCCGAGAAGCTCCGTCAGGACAGACAACACGCACAAACTGCTGGTGGGACACAGCAGGCCAGGCAGCATCTACAGGGAAAAGCACTGGCGACGTTTCGGGCCGAGAAGCTCCGTCAGGACAGACAACACGCACAAACTGCTGGTGGGACACAGCAGGCCAGGCAGCATCTACAGGGAGAAGCACTGGCGACGTTTCGGGCCCAGAAGCTCCGTCAGGACAGACAACACGCACAAACTGCTGGTGGGACACAGCAGGCCAGGCAGCATCGATAGGGAGAAGCACTGGCGACGTTTCCGGCAGAGAAGCTCCGTCAGGACAGACAACACGCACAAACTGCTGGTGGGACACAGCAGGCCAGGCAGCATCTACAGGGAGAAGCACTGGCGACGTTTCGGGCCGAGAAGCTCCATCAGGACAGACAACACACGCAAACTGTTGGTGGGACACAGCAGGGCAGGCAGCATCTGTAGGGAGAAGCACTGTCGACGTTTCGGGCCGAGAAGCTCCGTCAGGACAGACAACACACACAAACTGCTGGTGGGACACAGCAGGCCAGGCAGCGTCTACAGGGAGAAGCACTGGCGACGTTTCGGTCCGAGAAGCTCCGTCAGGACTGACAACACGCACAAACTGCTGGTGGGACACAGCAGGCCAGGCAGCATCTACAGGGAGAAGCACTGGCGACGTTTCGGGCCGAGAAGCTCCGTCAGGACAGACAACACGCACAAACTGCTGGTGGGACACAGCAGGCCAGGCAGCATCTACAGGGAGAAGCACTGGCGACGTTTCGGGCCGAGAAGCTCCGTCAGGACAGACAACACGCACAAACTGCTGGTGGGACACAGCAGGCCAGGCAGCATCTGTAGGGAGAAGCACTGGCGACGTTTCGGGCCGAGAAGCTCCGTCAGGACAGACAACACGCACAAACTGCTGGTGGGACACAGCAGGCCAGGCAGCATCTAGAGGGAGAAGCACTGGCGACGTTTCGGGCCGAGAAGCTCTGTCAGGACAGACAACACGCACAAACTGATGGTGGGACACAGCAGGCCAGGCAGCATCTACAGGGAGAAGCACTGGCGACGTTTCGGGCGAAGGAGCTCCGTCAGGACAGACAACACGCACAAACTGCTGGAGGAACACAGCAGGCCAGGCAGCATCTGTAGGGAGAAGCACTGGCGACGTTTCGGGCCGAGAAGCTCCGTCAGGACAGACAACACGCACAAACTGCTGGTGGAACACAGCAGGCCAGGCAGCATCTGTAGGGAGAAGCACTGGCGGCGATTCGGGCCGAGAATCTCCGTCAGGACAGACAACACACACAAACTGCTGGTGGGACACAGCAGGCCAGGCACCATCTACAGGGAGAAGCATTGGCGACGTTTCGGGCCGAGGAGCTCCGCCAGGACTGACAACACGCACAAACTGCTGGTGGGACACAGCAGGCCAGGCAGCATCTACAGGGAGAACCACTGGCGACGTTTCGGGCCGAGAAGCTCCGTCAGGACAGACAACACGCACAAACTGCTGGTGGGACACAGCAGGCCAGGCAGCATCTACAGGGAGAAGCACTGGCGACGTTTCGGGCCGAGAAGCTCCGCCAGGACTGACAACACGCACAAACTGCTGGTGGGACACAGCAGGCCAGGCAGCATCTACAGGGAGAACCACTGGCGACGTTTCGGGCCGAGAAGCTCCGTCAGGACAGACAACACGCACAAACTGCTGGTGGGACACAGCAGGCCAGGCAGCATCTACAGGGAGAAGCACTGGCGACGTTTCGGGCCGAGAAGCTCCGCCAGGACTGACAACACGCACAAACTGCTGGTGGGACACAGCAGGCCAGGCAGCATCTACAGGGAGAACCACTGGCGACGTTCGGGCCGAGACCCTTCGTCAGGACAGACAACACGCACAAACTGCTGGTGGGACACAGCAGGCCAGGCAGCATCTGTAGGGAGAAGCACTGGCGACGTTTCGGGCCGAGAAGCTCCGTCAGGACAGACAACACGCACAAACTGCTGGTGGGACACAGCAGGCCAGGCAGCATCGATAGAGAGAAGCACTGGCGACGTTTCGGGCGAAGGAGCTCCGTCAGGACAGACAACACGCACAAACTGCTGGTGGGACACAGCAGGCCAGGCAGCATCGATAGAGAGAAGCACTGGCGACGTTTCGGGCGAAGGAGCTCCGTCAGGACAGACAACACGCACAAACTGCTGGTGGGACACAGCAGGCCAGGCAGCATCTACAGGGAGAACCACTGGCGACGTTTCGGGCCGAGACCCTTCGTCAGGACAGACAACACGCACAAACTGCTGGTGGGACACAGCAGGCCAGGCAGCATCTGTAGAGAGAAGCACTGGCGACGTTTCGGGCCGAGAAGCTCCGTCAGGACAGACAACACGCACAAACTGCTGGTGGGACACAGCAGGCCAGGCAGCATCTACAGGGAGAAGCACTGGCGACGTTTCGGGCCGAGAAGCTCCGTCAGGACAGACAACACGCACAAACTGCTGGTGGGACACAGCAGGCCAGGCAGCATCTACAGGGAGAAGCACTGGCGACGTTTCGGGCCCAGAAGCTCCGTCAGGACAGACAACACGCACAAACTGCTGGTGGGACACAGCAGGCCAGGCAGCATCGATAGGGAGAAGCACTGGCGACGTTTCCGGCAGAGAAGCTCCGTCAGGACAGACAACACGCACAAACTGCTGGTGGGACACAGCAGGCCAGGCAGCATCTACAGGGAGAAGCACTGGCGACGTTTCGGGCCGAGAAGCTCCATCAGGACAGACAACACACGCAAACTGTTGGTGGGACACAGCAGGGCAGGCAGCATCTGTAGGGAGAAGCACTGTCGACGTTTCGGGCCGAGAAGCTCCGTCAGGACAGACAACACACACAAACTGCTGGTGGGACACAGCAGGCCAGGCAGCGTCTACAGGGAGAAGCACTGGCGACGTTTCGGTCCGAGAAGCTCCGTCAGGACTGACAACACGCACAAACTGCTGGTGGGACACAGCAGGCCAGGCAGCATCTACAGGGAGAAGCACTGGCGACGTTTCGGGCCGAGAAGCTCCGTCAGGACAGACAACACGCACAAACTGCTGGTGGGACACAGCAGGCCAGGCAGCATCTACAGGGAGAAGCACTGGCGACGTTTCGGGCCGAGAAGCTCCGTCAGGACAGACAACACGCACAAACTGCTGGTGGGACACAGCAGGCCAGGCAGCATCTGTAGGGAGAAGCACTGGCGACGTTTCGGGCCGAGAAGCTCCGTCAGGACAGACAACACGCACAAACTGCTGGTGGGACACAGCAGGCCAGGCAGCATCTAGAGGGAGAAGCACTGGCGACGTTTCGGGCCGAGAAGCTCTGTCAGGACAGACAACACGCACAAACTGATGGTGGGACACAGCAGGCCAGGCAGCATCTACAGGGAGAAGCACTGGCGACGTTTCGGGCGAAGGAGCTCCGTCAGGACAGACAACACGCACAAACTGCTGGTGGAACACAGCAGGCCAGGCAGCATCTGTAGGGAGAAGCACTGGCGACGTTTCGGGCCGAGAAGCTCCGTCAGGACAGACAACACGCACAAACTGCTGGTGGGACACAGCAGGCCAGGCAGCATCGATAGGGAGAAGCACTGGCGACGTTTCGGGCCGAGAACCTCCGTCAGGACAGACAACACGCACAAACTGCTGGTGGGACACAGCAGGCCAGGCAGCATCTGTAGAGAGAAGCACAGGCGACGTTTCGGGCCGAGAAGCTCCGTCAGGACAGACAACACGCACAAACTGCTGGTGGGACACAGCAGGCCAGGCAGCATCTACAGGGAAAAGCACTGGCGACGTTTCGGGCCGAGAAGCTCCGTCAGGACAGACAACACGCACAAACTGCTGGTGGGACACAGCAGGCCAGGCAGCATCTACAGGGAGAAGCACTGGCGAGGTTTCGGGCCCAGAAGCTCCGTCAGGACAGACAACACGCACAAACTGCTGGTGGGACACAGCAGGCCAGGCAGCATCGATAGGGAGAAGCACTGGCGACGTTTCCGGCAGAGAAGCTCCGTCAGGACAGACAACACGCACAAACTGCTGGTGGGACACAGCAGGCCAGGCAGCATCTACAGGGAGAAGCACTGGCGACGTTTCGGGCCCAGAAGCTCCGTCAGGACAGACAACACGCACAAACTGCTGGTGGGACACAGCAGGCCAGGCAGCATCTGTAGGGAGAAGCACTGGCGACGTTTCGGGCCGAGAAGCTCCGTCAGGACAGACAACACGCACAAACTGCTGGTGGGACACAGCAGGCCAGGCAGCATCTGTAGGGAGAAGCACTGGCGACGTGTCGGGCCGAGAAGCTCCGTCAGGACAGACAAGACGCACAAACTGCTGGTGGGACACAGCAGGCCAGGCCGCATCTACAGGGAGAAGCACTGGCGACATTTCGGGCCGAGAAGCTCCGTCAGGACAGACAACACACACAAACTGCTGGTGGGACACAGCAGGCCAGGCAGCATCTACAGGGAGAAGCACTGGCGACGTTTCGGGCAAAGGAGCTCCGTCAGGACAGACAACACGCACAAACTGCTGGTGGGACACAGCAGGCCAGGCAGCATCGATAGAGAGAAGCACTGGCGACGTTTCGGGCGAAGGAGCTCCGTCAGGACAGACAACACGCACAAACTGCTGGTGGGACACAGCAGGCCAGGCAGCATCTACAGGGAGAATCACTGGCGACGTTTCGGGCCGAGACCCTTCGTCAGGACAGACAACACGCACAAACTGCTGGTGGGACACAGCAGGCCAGGCAGCATCTGTAGGGAGAAGCACTGGCGACGTTTCGGGCCGAGAAGCTCCGTCAGGACAGACAACACGCACAAACAGCTGGTGGGACACAGCAGGCCAGGCAGCATCTGTAGGGAGAAGGACTGGCGACGTTTCGGGCTGATAACCTCCGTCAGGACAGACAACACGCACAAACTGCTGGTGGGACACAGCAGGCCTGGCAGCATCTGTAGAGAGAAGCACTGGCGACGTTTCGGGCCGAGAAGCTCCGTCAGGACAGACAACACGCACAAACTGCTGGTGGGACACAGCAGGCCAGGCAGCATCTACAGGGAAAAGCACTGGCGACGTTTCGGGCCGAGAAGCTCCGTCAGGACAGACAACACGCACAAACTGCTGGTGGGGCACAGCAGGCCAGGCAGCATCTACAGGGAGAAGCACTGGCGACGTTTCGGGCCCAGAAGCTCCGTCAGGACAGACAAGACGCACAAATTGCTGGTGGGACACAGCAGGCCAGGCAGCATCGATAGGGAGAAGCACTGGCGACGTTTCCGGCAGAGAAGCTCCGTCAGGACAGACAACACGCACAAACTGCTGGTGGGACACAGCAGGCCAGGCAGCATCTACAGGGAGAAGCACTGGCGACGTTTCGGGCCCAGAAGCTCCGTCAGGACAGACAACACGCACAAACTGCTGGTGGGACACAGCAGGCCAGGCAGCATCTGTAGGGAGAAGCACTGGCGACGTTTCGGGCCGAGAAGCTCCGTCAGGACAGACAACACGCACAAACTGCTGGTGGGACACAGCAGGCCAGGCAGCATCTGTAGGGAGAAGCACTGGCGACGTGTCGGGCCGAGAAGCTCCGTCAGGACAGACAAGACGCACAAACTGCTGGTGGGACACAGCAGGCCAGGCAGCATCTACAGGGAGAAGCACTGGCGACATTTCGGGCCGAGAAGCTCCGTCAGGACAGACAACACACACAAACTGCTGGTGGGACACAGCAGGCCAGGCAGCATCTGTAGGGAGAAGCACTGGCGACGTTTCGGGCCGAGAAGCTCCGTCAGGACAGACAACACGCACAAACTGCTGGTGGAACACAGTAGGCCAGGCAGCATCTGCAGGGAGAAGCACTGGCGACGTTTCGGGCCGAGAAGCTCCGTCAGGACAGACAACACGCACAAACTGCTGGTGGGACACAGCAGGCCAGGCAGCATCTACAGGGAGAAGCACTGGCGACGTTTCGGTCCGAGAAGCTCCGTCAGGACTGACAACAGGCACAAACTGCTGGTGGGACACAGCAGGCCAGGCAGCATCTACAGGGAGAAGCACTGGCGACGTTTCGGGCCGAGAAGCTCCGTCAGGACAGACAACACGCACAAACTGCTGGTGGGACACAGCAGGCCAGGCAGCATCTACAGGGAGAAGCACTGGCGACGTTTCGGGCCGAGAAGCTCCGTCAGGACAGACAACATGCACAAACTGCTGGTGGGACACAGCAGGCCAGGCAGCATCTGTAGGGAGAAGCACTGGCGACGTTTCGGGCCGAGAAGCTCCGTCAGGACAGACAACACGCACAAACTGCTGGTGGGACACAGCAGGCCAGGCAGCATCTACAGGGAGAAGCACTGGCGACGTTTCGGGCCGAGAAGCTCCGTCAGGACAGACAACACGCACAAACTGCTGGTGGGACACAGCAGGCCAGGCAGCATCTGTAGGGAGAAGGACTGGCGACGTTTCGGGCCGAGAACCTCCGTCAGGACAGACAACACGCACAAACTGCTGGTGGGACACAGCAGGCCAGGCAGCATCTGTAGAGAGAAGCACTGGCGACGTTTCGGGCCGAGAAGCTCCGTCAGGACAGACAACACGCACAAACTGCTGGTGGGACACAGCAGGCCAGGCAGCATCTACAGGGAAAAGCACTGGCGACGTTTCGGGCCGAGAAGCTCCGTCAGGACAGACAACACGCACAAACTGCTGGTGGGTCACAGCAGGCCAGGCAGCATCTACAGGGAGAAGCACTGGCGACGTTTCGGGCCCAGAAGCTCCGTCAGGACAGACAACACGCACAAACTGTTGGTGGGACACAGCAGGCCAGGCAGCATCGATAGGGAGAAGCACTGGCGACGTTTCCGGCAGAGAAGCTCCGTCAGGACAGACAACACGCACAAACTGCTGGTGGGACACAGCAGGCCAGGCAGCATCTACAGGGAGAAGCACTGGCGACGTTTCGGGCCCAGAAGCTCCGTCAGGACAGACAACACGCACAAACTGCTGGTGGGACACAGCAGGCCAGGCAGCATCTGTAGGGAGAAGCACTGGCGACGTTTCGGGCCGAGAAGCTCCGTCAGGACAGACAACACGCACAAACTGCTGGTGGGACACAGCAGGCCAGGCAGCATCTGTAGGGAGAAGCACTGGCGACGTGTCGGGCCGAGAAACTCCGTCAGGACAGACAAGACGCACAAACTGCTGGTGGGACACAGCAGGCCAGGCAGCATCTACAGGGAGAAGCACTGGCGACATTTCGGGCCGAGAAGCTCCGTCAGGACAGACAACACACACAAACTGCTGGTGGGACACAGCAGGCCAGGCAGCATCTGTAGGGAGAAGCACTGACGACGTGTCGGGCCGAGAAGCTCCGTCAGGACAGACAACACGCACAAACTGCTGGTGGAACACAGTAGGCCAGGCAGCATCTGCAGGGAGAAGCACTGGCGACGTTTCGGGCCGAGAAGCTCCGTCAGGACAGACAACACGCACAAACTGCTGGAGGAACACAGCAGGCCAGGCAGCATCTACAGGGAGAAGCACTGGCGACGTTTCGGGCCGAGAAGCTCCGTCAGGACAGACAACACGCACAAACTGCTGGTGGGACAAAGCAGGCCAGGCAGCATCGATAGGGAGAAGCACTGGCCACGTTTCGGGCCGAGAAGCTCCGTCAGGACAGACAACACGCACAAACTGCTGGTGGGACACAGCAGGCCAGGCAGCATCTACAGGGATAAGCACTGGCGACGTTTCGGTCCGAGAAGCTCCGTCAGGACAGACAACACGCACAAACTGCTGGTGGGACACAGCAGGCCAGGCAGCATCTACAGGGAGAAGCACTGGCGACGTTTCGGTCCGAGAAGCTCCGTCAGGACTGACAACAGGCACAAACTGCTGGTGGGACACAGCAGGCCAGGCAGCATCTACAGGGAGAAGCACTGGCGACGTTTCGGGCCGAGAAGCTCCGTCAGGACAGACAACACGCACAAACTGCTGGTGGGACACAGCAGGCCAGGCAGCATCTACAGGGAGAAGCACTGGCGACGTTTCGGGCCGAGAAGCTCCGTCAGGACAGACAACACGCACAAACTGCTGGTGGGACACAGCAGGCCAGGCAGCATCTGTAGGGAGAAGCACTGGCGACGTTTCGGGCCGAGAAGCTCCGTCAGGACAGACAACACGCACAAACTGCTGGTGGGACACAGCAGGCCAGGCAGCATCTACAGGGAGAAGCACTGGCGACGTTTCGGGCCGAGAAGCTCCGTCAGGACAGACAACACGCACAAACTGCTGGTGGGACACAGCAGGCCAGGCAGCATCTGTAGGGAGAAGGACTGGCGACGTTTCGGGCCGAGAACCTCCGTCAGGACAGACAACACGCACAAACTGCTGGTGGGACACAGCAGGCCAGGCAGCATCTGTAGAGAGAAGCACTGGCGACGTTTCGGGCCGAGAAGCTCCGTCAGGACAGACAACACGCACAAACTGCTGGTGGGACACAGCAGGCCAGGCAGCATCTACAGGGAAAAGCACTGGCGACGTTTCGGGCCGAGAAGCTCCGTCAGGACAGACAACACGCACAAACTGCTGGTGGGTCACAGCAGGCCAGGCAGCATCTACAGGGAGAAGCACTGGCGACGTTTCGGGCCCAGAAGCTCCGTCAGGACAGACAACACGCACAAACTGCTGGTGGGACACAGCAGGCCAGGCAGCATCGATAGGGAGAAGCACTGGCGACGTTTCCGGCAGAGAAGCTCCGTCAGGACAGACAACACGCACAAACTGCTGGTGGGACACAGCAGGCCAGGCAGCATCTACAGGGAGAAGCACTGGCGACGTTTCGGGCCCAGAAGCTCCGTCAGGACAGACAACACGCACAAACTGCTGGTGGGACACAGCAGGCCAGGCAGCATCTGTAGGGAGAAGCACTGGCGACGTTTCGGGCCGAGAAGCTCCGTCAGGACAGACAACACGCACAAACTGCTGGTGGGACACAGCAGGCCAGGCAGCATCTACAGGGAAAAGCACTGGCGACGTTTCGGGCCGAGAAGCTCCGTCAGGACAGACAACACGCACAAACTGCTGGTGGGTCACAGCAGGCCAGGCAGCATCTACAGGGAGAAGCACTGGCGACGTTTCGGGCCCAGAAGCTCCGTCAGGACAGACAACACGCACAAACTGCTGGTGGGACACAGCAGGCCAGGCAGCATCGATAGGGAGAAGCACTGGCGACGTTTCCGGCAGAGAAGCTCCGTCAGGACAGACAACACGCACAAACTGCTGGTGGGACACAGCAGGCCAGGCAGCATCTACAGGGAGAAGCACTGGCGACGTTTCGGGCCCAGAAGCTCCGTCAGGACAGACAACACGCACAAACTGCTGGTGGGACACAGCAGGCCAGGCAGCATCTGTAGGGAGAAGCACTGGCGACGTTTCGGGCCGAGAAGCTCCGTCAGGACAGACAACACGCACAAACTGCTGGTGGGACACAGCAGGCCAGGCAGCATCTGTAGGGAGAAGCACTGGCGACGTGTCGGGCCGAGAAACTCCGTCAGGACAGACAAGACGCACAAACTGCTGGTGGGACACAGCAGGCCAGGCAGCATCTACAGGGAGAAGCACTGGCGACATTTCGGGCCGAGAAGCTCCGTCAGGACAGACAACACACACAAACTGCTGGTGGGACACAGCAGGCCAGGCAGCATCTGTAGGGAGAAGCACTGACGACGTGTCGGGCCGAGAAGCTCCGTCAGGACAGACAACACGCACAAACTGCTGGTGGAACACAGTAGGCCAGGCAGCATCTGCAGGGAGAAGCACTGGCGACGTTTCGGGCCGAGAAGCTCCGTCAGGACAGACAACACGCACAAACTGCTGGAGGAACACAGCAGGCCAGGCAGCATCTACAGGGAGAAGCACTGGCGACGTTTCGGGCCGAGAAGCTCCGTCAGGACAGACAACACGCACAAACTGCTGGTGGGACAAAGCAGGCCAGGCAGCATCGATAGGGAGAAGCACTGGCCACGTTTCGGGCCGAGAAGCTCCGTCAGGACAGACAACACGCACAAACTGCTGGTGGGACACAGCAGGCCAGGCAGCATCTACAGGGATAAGCACTGGCGACGTTTCGGTCCGAGAAGCTCCGTCAGGACAGACAACACGCACAAACTGCTGGTGGGACACAGCAGGCCAGGCAGCATCTACAGGGAGAAGCACTGGCGACGTTTCGGTCCGAGAAGCTCCGTCAGGACTGACAACAGGCACAAACTGCTGGTGGGACACAGCAGGCCAGGCAGCATCTACAGGGAGAAGCACTGGCGACGTTTCGGGCCGAGAAGCTCCGTCAGGACAGACAACACGCACAAACTGCTGGTGGGACACAGCAGGCCAGGCAGCATCTACAGGGAGAAGCACTGGCGACGTTTCGGGCCGAGAAGCTCCGTCAGGACAGACAACACGCACAAACTGCTGGTGGGACACAGCAGGCCAGGCAGCATCTGTAGGGAGAAGCACTGGCGACGTTTCGGGCCGAGAAGCTCCGTCAGGACAGACAACACGCACAAACTGCTGGTGGGACACAGCAGGCCAGGCAGCATCTACAGGGAGAAGCACTGGCGACGTTTCGGGCCGAGAAGCTCCGTCAGGACAGACAACACGCACAAACTGCTGGTGGGACACAGCAGGCCAGGCAGCATCTGTAGGGAGAAGGACTGGCGACGTTTCGGGCCGAGAACCTCCGTCAGGACAGACAACACGCACAAACTGCTGGTGGGACACAGCAGGCCAGGCAGCATCTGTAGAGAGAAGCACTGGCGACGTTTCGGGCCGAGAAGCTCCGTCAGGACAGACAACACGCACAAACTGCTGGTGGGACACAGCAGGGCAGGCAGCATCTACAGGGAAAAGCACTGGCGACGTTTCGGGCCGAGAAGCTCCGTCAGGACAGACAACACGCACAAACTGCTGGTGGGTCACAGCAGGCCAGGCAGCATCTACA
This sequence comes from Hypanus sabinus, assembly GCF_030144855.1. Taxonomy (NCBI): domain Eukaryota; kingdom Metazoa; phylum Chordata; class Chondrichthyes; order Myliobatiformes; family Dasyatidae; genus Hypanus; species Hypanus sabinus. Next base: position 68,803 of record NW_026779612.1, read on the forward strand.
GGGAGAAGCACTGGCGACGTTTCGGGCCCAGAAGCTCCGTCAGGACAGACAACACGCACAAACTGCTGGTGGGACACAGCAGGCCAGGCAGCATCGATAGGGAGAAGCACTGGCGACGTTTCCGGCAGAGAAGCTCCGTCAGGACAGACAACACGCACAAACTGCTGGTGGGACACAGCAGGCCAGGCAGCATCTACAGGGAGAAGCACTGGCGACGTTTCGGGCCCAGAAGCTCCGTCAGGACAGACAACACGCACAAACTGCTGGTGGGACACAGCAGGCCAGGCAGCATCTGTAGGGAGAAGCACTGGCGACGTTTCGGGCCGAGAAGCTCCGTCAGGACAGACAACACGCACAAACTGCTGGTGGGACACAGCAGGCCAGGCAGCATCTGTAGGGAGAAGCACTGGCGACGTGTCGGGCCGAGAAGCTCCGTCAGGACAGACAAGACGCACAAACTGCTGGTGGGACACAGCAGGCCAGGCAGCATCTACAGGGAGAAGCACTGGCGACGTTTCGGGCCGAGAAGCTCCGTCAGGACAGACAACACGCACAAACTGCTGGTGGGTCACAGCAGGCCAGGCAGCATCTACAGGGAGAAGCACTGGCGACGTTTCGGGCCCAGAAGCTCCGTCAGGACAGACAACACGCACAAACTGCTGGTGGGACACAGCAGGCCAGGCAGCATCTGTAGGGAGAAGCACTGGCGACGTTTCGGGCCGAGAAGCTCCGTCAGGACAGACAACACGCACAAACTGCTGGTGGGACACAGCAGGCCAGGCAGCATCTGTAGGGAGAAGCACTGGCGACGTGTCGGGCCGAGAAACTCCGTCAGGACAGACAAGACGCACAAACTGCTGGTGGGACACAGCAGGCCAGGCAGCATCTACAGGGAGAAGCACTGGCGACATTTCGGGCCGAGAAGCTCCGTCAGGACAGACAACACACACAAACTGCTGGTGGGACACAGCAGGCCAGGCAGCATCTGTAGGGAGAAGCACTGACGACGTGTCGGGCCGAGAAGCTCCGTCAGGACAGACAACACGCACAAACTGCTGGTGGAACACAGTAGGCCAGGCAGCATCTGCAGGGAGAAGCACTGGCGACGTTTCGGGCCGAGAAGCTCCGTCAGGACAGACAACACGCACAAACTGCTGGAGGAACACAGCAGGCCAGGCAGCATCTACAGGGAGAAGCACTGGCGACGTTTCGGGCCGAGAAGCTCCGTCAGGACAGACAACACGCACAAACTGCTGGTGGGACAAAGCAGGCCAGGCAGCATCGATAGGGAGAAGCACTGGCCACGTTTCGGGCCGAGAAGCTCCGTCAGGACAGACAACACGCACAAACTGCTGGTGGGACACAGCAGGCCAGGCAGCATCTACAGGGATAAGCACTGGCGACGTTTCGGTCCGAGAAGCTCCGTCAGGACAGACAACACGCACAAACTGCTGGTGGGACACAGCAGGCCAGGCAGCATCTACAGGGAGAAGCACTGGCGACGTTTCGGTCCGAGAAGCTCCGTCAGGACTGACAACAGGCACAAACTGCTGGTGGGACACAGCAGGCCAGGCAGCATCTACAGGGAGAAGCACTGGCGACGTTTCGGGCCGAGAAGCTCCGTCAGGACAGACAACACGCACAAACTGCTGGTGGGACACAGCAGGCCAGGCAGCATCTACAGGGAGAAGCACTGGCGACGTTTCGGGCCGAGAAGCTCCGTCAGGACAGACAACACGCACAAACTGCTGGTGGGACACAGCAGGCCAGGCAGCATCTGTAGGGAGAAGCACTGGCGACGTTTCGGGCCGAGAAGCTCCGTCAGGACAGACAACACGCACAAACTGCTGGTGGGACACAGCAGGCCAGGCAGCATCTACAGGGAGAAGCACTGGCGACGTTTCGGGCCGAGAAGCTCCGTCAGGACAGACAACACGCACAAACTGCTGGTGGGACACAGCAGGCCAGGCAGCATCTGTAGGGAGAAGGACTGGCGACGTTTCGGGCCGAGAACCTCCGTCAGGACAGACAACACGCACAAACTGCTGGTGGGACACAGCAGGCCAGGCAGCATCTGTAGAGAGAAGCACTGGCGACGTTTCGGGCCGAGAAGCTCCGTCAGGACAGACAACACGCACAAACTGCTGGTGGGACACAGCAGGGCAGGCAGCATCTACAGGGAAAAGCACTGGCGACGTTTCGGGCCGAGAAGCTCCGTCAGGACAGACAACACGCACAAACTGCTGGTGGGTCACAGCAGGCCAGGCAGCATCTACAGGGAGAAGCACTGGCGACGTTTCGGGCCCAGAAGCTCCGTCAGGACAGACAACACGCACAAACTGCTGGTGGGACACAGCAGGCCAGGCAGCATCGATAGGGAGAAGCACTGGCGACGTTTCCGGCAGAGAAGCTCCGTCAGGACAGACAACACGCACAAACTGCTGGTGGGACACAGCAGGCCAGGCAGCATCTACAGGGAGAAGCACTGGCGACGTTTCGGGCCCAGAAGCTCCGTCAGGACAGACAACACGCACAAACTGCTGGTGGGACACAGCAGGCCAGGCAGCATCTGTAGGGAGAAGCACTGGCGACGTTTCGGGCCGAGAAGCTCCGTCAGGACAGACAACACGCACAAACTGCTGGTGGGACACAGCAGGCCAGGCAGCATCTGTAGGGAGAAGCACTGGCGACGTGTCGGGCCGAGAAGCTCCGTCAGGACAGACAAGACGCACAAACTGCTGGTGGGACACAGCAGGCCAGGCAGCATCTACAGGGAGAAGCACTGGCGACATTTCGGGCCGAGAAGCTCCGTCAGGACAGACAACACACACAAACTGCTGGTGGGACACAGCAGGCCAGGCAGCATCTGTAGGGAGAAGCACTGGCGACGTTTCGGGCCGAGAAGCTCCGTCAGGACAGACAACACGCACAAACTGCTGGTGGGACACAGCAGGGCAGGCAGCATCTACAGGGAAAAGCACTGGCGACGTTTCGGGCCGAGAAGCTCCGTCAGGACAGACAACACGCACAAACTGCTGGTGGGTCACAGCAGGCCAGGCAGCATCTACAGGGAGAAGCACTGGCGACGTTTCGGGCCCAGAAGCTCCGTCAGGACAGACAACACGCACAAACTGCTGGTGGGACACAGCAGGCCAGGCAGCATCGATAGGGAGAAGCACTGGCGACGTTTCCGGCAGAGAAGCTCCGTCAGGACAGACAACACGCACAAACTGCTGGTGGGACACAGCAGGCCAGGCAGCATCTACAGGGAGAAGCACTGGCGACGTTTCGGGCCCAGAAGCTCCGTCAGGACAGACAACACGCACAAACTGCTGGTGGGACACAGCAGGCCAGGCAGCATCTGTAGGGAGAAGCACTGGCGACGTTTCGGGCCGAGAAGCTCCGTCAGGACAGACAACACGCACAAACTGCTGGTGGGACACAGCAGGCCAGGCAGCATCTGTAGGGAGAAGCACTGGCGACGTGTCGGGCCGAGAAGCTCCGTCAGGACAGACAAGACGCACAAACTGCTGGTGGGACACAGCAGGCCAGGCAGCATCTACAGGGAGAAGCACTGGCGACATTTCGGGCCGAGAAGCTCCGTCAGGACAGACAACACACACAAACTGCTGGTGGGACACAGCAGGCCAGGCAGCATCTGTAGGGAGAAGCACTGGCGACGTTTCGGGCCGAGAAGCTCCGTCAGGACAGACAACACGCACAAACTGCTGGTGGAACACAGTAGGCCAGGCAGCATCTACAGGGAGAAGCACTGGCGACGTTTCGGGCCGAGAAGCTCCGTCAGGACAGACAACACGCACAAACTGCTGGTGGGACAAAGCAGGCCAGGCAGCATCGATAGGGAGAAGCACTGGCGACGTTTCGGTCCGAGAAGCTCCGTCAGGACAGACAACACGCACAAACTGCTGGTGGGACACAGCAGGCCAGGCAGCAACTACAGGGAGAAGCACTGGCGACGTTTCGGTCCGAGAAGCTCCGTCAGGACTGACAACAGGCACAAACTGCTGGTGGGACACAGCAGGCCAGGCAGCATCTACAGGGAGAAGCACTGGCGACGTTTCGGGCCGAGAAGCTCCGTCAGGACAGACAACACGCACAAACTGCTGGTGGGACACAGCAGGCCAGGCAGCATCTACAGGGAGAAGCACTGGCGACGTTTCGGGCCGAGAAGCTCCGTCAGGACAGACAACACGCACAAACTGCTGGTGGGACACAGCAGGCCAGGCAGCATCTGTAGGGAGAAGCACTGGCGACGTTTCGGGCCGAGAAGCTCCGTCAGGACAGACAACACGCACAAACTGCTGGTGGGACACAGCAGGCCAGGCAGCATCTACAGGGAGAAGCACTGGCGACGTTTCGGGCCGAGAATCTCCGTCAGGACAGACAACACACACAAACTGCTGGTGGGACACAGCCGGCCAGGCAGCATCTACAGGGAGAAGCATTGGCGACGTTTCGGGCCGAGGAGCTCCGCCAGGACAGACAACACGCACAAACTGCTGGTGGGACACAGCAGGCCAGGCAGCATCTACAGGGAGAAGCACTGGCGACGTTTCGGGCCGAGACCCTTCGTCAGGACAGACAACACGCACAAACTGCTGGTGGGACACAGCAGGCCAGGCAGCATCTGTAGGGAGAAGCACTGGCGACGTTTCGGGCCGAGAAGCTCCGTCAGGACAGACAACACGCACAAACTGCTGGTGGGACACAGCAGGCCAGGCAGCATCTGTAGGGAGAAGGACTGGCGACGTTTCGGGCCGAGAACCTCCGTCAGGACAGACAACACGCACAAACTGCTGGTGGGACACAGCAGGCCAGGCAGCATCTGTAGAGAGAAGCACTGGCGACGTTTCGGGCCGAGAAGCTCCGTCAGGACAGACAACACGCACAAACTGCTGGTGGGACACAGCAGGCCAGGCAGCATCTACAGGGAGAAGCACTGGCGACGTTTCTGGCCGAGAAGCTCCGTCAGGACAGACAACACACACAAACTGCTGGTGGGACACAGCAGGCCCGGCAGCATCGATAGAGAGAAGCACTGGCGACGTTTCGGGCGAAGGAGCTCCGTCAGGACAGACAACACGCACAAACTGCTGGTGGGACACAAAAGGCCAGGCAGCATCGATAGAGAGAAGCACTGGCGACGTTTCGGGCGAAGGAGCTCCGTCAGGACAGACAACACGCACAAACTGCTGGTGGGACACAGCAGGCCAGGCAGCATCTACAGGGAGAACCACTGGCGACGTTTCGGGCCGTGACCCTTCGTCAGGACAGACAACACGCACAAACTGCTGGTGGGACACAGCAGGCCAGGCAGCATCTGTAGGGAGAAGCACTGGCGACGTTTCGGGCCGAGAAGCTCCGTCAGGACAGACAACACGCACAAACTGCTGGTGGGACACAGCAGGCCAGGCAGCATCTGTAGGGAGAAGGACTGGCGACGTTTCGGGCCGAGAACCTCCGTCAGGACAGACAACACGCACAAACTGCTGGTGGGACACAGCAGGCCAGGCAGCATCTGTAGAGAGAAGCACTGGCGACGTTTCGGGCCGAGAAGCTCCGTCAGGACAGACAACACACACAAACTGCTGGTGGGACACAGCAGGCCAGGCAGCATCGATAGGGAGAAGCACTGGCGACGTTTCCGGCAGAGAAGCTCCGTCAGGACAGACAACACGCACAAACTGCTGGTGGGACACAGCAGGCCAGGCAGCATCTACAGGGAGAAGCACTGGCGACGTTTCGGACCCAGAAGCTCCGTCAGGACAGACAACACGCACAAACTGCTGGTGGGACACAGCAGGCCAGGCAGCATCTGTAGGGAGAAGCACTGGCGACGTTTCGGGCCGAGAAGCTCGTCAGGACAGACAACACGCACAAACTGCTGGTGGGACACAGCAGGCCAGGCAGCATCTACAGGGAGAAGCACTGGCGACGTTTCGGGCCGAGGAGCTCCGTCAGGACAGACAACACGCACAAACTGCTGGTGGGACACAGCAGGCCAGGCAGCATCTACAGGGAGAAGCACTGGCGACGTTTCGGGCCGAGAAGCTCCGTCAACACAGACAACACGCACAAACTGCTGGTGGGACACAGCAGGCCAGGCAGCATCTGTAGGGAGAAGCACTGGCGACGTTTCGGGCCGAGAAGCTCCGTCAGGACAGACAACACACACAAACTGCTGGTGGAACACAGCAGGCCCGGCAGCATCGATAGGGAGAAGCACTGACGACGTTTCGGGCCGAGAAGCTCCGTCAGGACAGACAACACGCACAAACTGCTGGTGGGACACAGCAGGCCAGGCAGCATCTACAGGGAGAAGCACTGGCGACGTTTCGGGCCGAGAAGCTCCGTCAAGACAGACAACACGCACAAACTGCTGGTGGGACACAGAAGGCCAGGCAGCATCTACAGGGAGAAGCACTGGCGACGTTTCGGGCCGAGTAGCTCCGTCAGGACAGACAACACGCACAAACTGCTGGTGGGACACAGCAGGCCAGGCAGCATCTGTAGGGAGAAGCACTGGCGACGTTTCGGGCCGAGACCCTTCGTCAGGACAGACAACATGCACAAACTGCTGGTGGGACAGAGCAGGCCAGGCAGCATCGATAGGGAGAAGCACTGGTGACGTTTCGGGCTGAGAAGCTCCGTCAGGACAGACAATACGCACAAACTGCTGGTGGGACACAGCAGGCCAGGCAGCATCTACAGGGAGAAGCACTGGTGAAGTTTCGGGCCGAGAAGCTCCGTCAGGACAGACAACACGCACAAACTGCTGGTGGGACACAGCAGGCCAGGCAGCATCTACAGGGAGAAGCACTGGCGACGTTTCGGGCCGAGAAGCTCCGTCAGGACAGACAACACACACAAACTGCTGGTGGGACACTGCAGGCCAGGCAGCATCGGTAGAGAGAAGCACTGGCGACGTTTCGGGCCGAGAAGCTCCGTCAGGACAGACAACACGCACAAACTGCTGGTGGGACACAGCAGGCCAGGCAGCATCTACAGGGAGAAGCACTGGCGACGTTTCGGGCCGAGAAGCTCCGTCAGGACAGACAACACGCACAAACTGCTGGTGGGACACAGCAGGCCAGGCAGCATCTACAGGGAGAAGCACTGGCGACGTTTCGGGCCGAGAAGCTCCGTCAGGACAGACAACATGCACAAACGGCTAGTGGGACACAGCAGGCCAGGCAGCATCTACAGGGAGAAGCACTGGCGACGTTTCGGGCCGAGAAGCTCCGTCAGGACAGACAACACGCACAAACTGCTGGTGGGACACAGCAGGCCAGGCAGCATCTACAGGGAGAAGCACTGTCGACGTTTCGGGCCGAGAAGCTCCGTCAGGACAGACAACACGCACAAACTGCTGGTGGGACACAGCAGGCCAGGCAGCATCTACAGGGAGAAGCACTGGCGACGTTTCGGGCCGAGAAGCTCCGTCAGGACAGACCAACAGGCACAAACTGCTGGTGGTACACAGCAGGCCAGGCAGCATCTGTAGGGAGAAGCACTGGCGACGTTTCGAGCCGAGAAGCTCCGTCAGGACAGACAACACGCACAAACTGCTGGTGGGACACAGCAGGCCAGGCAGCATCTGTAGGGAGAAGCACTGGCGACGTTTCGGGTCGAGAAGCTCCGTCAGGACAGACAACACGCACAAACTGCTGGTGGGACACAGCAGGCCAGGCAGCATCTGTAGGGAGAAGCACTGACGACGTTTCGGGTCGAGAAGCTCCGTCAGGACAGACAACACGCACAAACTGCTGGTGGGACACAGCAGGCCAGGCAGCATCTACAGGGAGAAGCACTGGCGACGTTTCGGGCCGAGAAGCTCCGTCAGGACAGACAACACGCACAAACTGCTGGTGGGACACAGCAGGCCAGGCAGCATCTGTAGGGAGAAGCACTGACGACGTTTCGGGTCGAGAAGCTCCGTCAGGACAGACAACACGCACAAACTGCTGGTGGGACACAGCAGGCCAGGCAGCATCTACAGGGAGAAGCACTGGCGACGTTTCGGGCCGAGAAGCTCCGTCAGGACAGACAACACGCACAAACTGCTGGTAGGACACAGCAGGCCAGGCAGCATCGGTAGAGAGAAGCACTGGCGACGTTTCGGGCCGAGAAGCTCCGTCAGGACAGACAACACGCACAAACTGCTGGTGGGACACAGCAGGCCAGGCAGCATCTACAGGGAGAAGCACTGGCGACGTTTCGGGCCGAGAAGCTCCGTCAGGACAGACAACACGCACAAACTGCTGGTGGGACAAAGCAGGCCAGGCAGCATCGATAGGGAGAAGCACTGGCGACGTTTCGGGCCGAGAAGCTCCGTCAGGACAGACAACACGCACAAACTGCTGGTGGGACACAGCAGGCCAGGCAGCATCTACAGGGAGAAGCACTGGCGACGTTTCGGGCCGAGAAGCTCCGTCAGGACAGACAACACGCACAAACGGCTGGTGGGACACAGCAGGCCAGGCAGCATCTACAGGGAGAAGCACTGGCGACGTTTCGGGCCGAGAAGCTCCGTCAGGACAGACAACACGCACAAACTGCTGGTGGGACACAGCAGGCCAGGCAGCATCTACAGGGAGAAGCACTGTCGACGTTTCGGGCCGAGAAGCTCCGTCAGGACAGACAACACACACAAACTGCTGGAGGGACACAGCAGGCCAGGCAGCATCTACAGGGAGAAGCACTGGCGACGTTTCGGGCCGAGAAGCTCCGTCAGGACAGACAACAGGCACAAACTGCTGGTGGTACACAGCAGGCCAGGCAGCATCTGTAGGGAGAAGCACTGGCGACGTTTCGAGCCGAGAAGCTCCGTCAGGACAGACAACACGCACAAACTGCTGGTGGGACACAGCAGGCCAGGCAGCATCTGTAGGGAGAAGCACTGGCGACGTTTCGGGTCGAGAAGCTCCGTCAGGACAGAGAACACGCACAAACTGCTGGTGGGACACAGCAGGCCAGGCAGCATCTGTAGGGAGAAGTACTGACGACGTTTCGGGTCGAGAAGCTCCGTCAGGACAGACAACACGCACAAACTGCTGGTGGGACACAGCAGGCCAGGCAGCATCTACAGGGAGAAGCACTGGCGACGTTTCGGGCCGAGAAGCTCCGTCAGGACAGACAACACGCACAAACTGCTGGTGGGACACAGCAGGCCAGGCAGCATCTGTAGGGAGAAGCACTGACGACGTTTCGGGTCGAGAAGCTCCGTCAGGACAGACAACACGCACAAACTGCTGGTGGGACACAGCAGGCCAGGCAGCATCTACAGGGAGAAGCACTGGCGACGTTTCGGGCCGAGAAGCTCCGTCAGGACAGACAACACGCACAAACTGCTGGTAGGACACAGCAGGCCAGGCAGCATCTACAGGGAGAAGCACTGGCGACGTTTCGGGCCGAGACCCTCCGTCAGGACAGACAACACGCACAAACTGCTGGTGGGACACAGCAGGCCGGGCAGCATCTTTAGGGAGAAGCACTGGCGACGTTTCGGGCCGAGAAGCTCCGTCAGGACAGACAACACGCACAAACGGCTGGTGGGACACAGCAGGCCAGGCAGCATCTACAGGGAGAAGCACTGGCGACGTTTCGGGCCGAGAAGCTCCGTCAGGACAGACAACACGCACAAACTGCTGGTGGGACACAGCAGGCCAGGCAGCATCTACAGGGAGAAGCACTGTCGACGTTTCGGGCCGAGAAGCTCCGTCAGGACAGACAACACGCACAAACTGCTGGTGGGACACAGCAGGCCAGGCAGCATCTACAGGGAGAAGCACTGGCGACGTTTCGGGCCGAGAAGCTCCGTCAGGACAGACAACAGGCACAAACTGCTGGTGGTACACAGCAGGCCAGGCAGCATCTGTAGGGAGAAGCACTGGCGACGTTTCGAGCCGAGAAGCTCCGTCAGGACAGACAACACGCACAAACTGCTGGTGGGACACAGCAGGCCAGGCAGCATCTGTAGGGAGAAGCACTAACGACGTTTCGGGTTGAGAAGCTCCGTCAGGACAGACAACACGCACAAACTGCTGATGGGACACAGCAGGCCAGTCAGCATCTACAGGGAGAAGCACTGGCGACGTTTCGGGCCGAGAAGCTCCGTCAGGACAGACAACACGCACAAACTGCTGGTGGGACACAGCAGGCCAGGCAGCATCTGTAGGGAGAAGCACTGACGACGTTTCGGGTCGAGAAGCTCCGTCAGGACAGACAACACGCACAAACTGCTGGTGGGACACAGCAGGCCAGGCAGCATCTACAGGGAGAAGCACTGGCGACGTTTCGGGCCGAGAAGCTCCGTCAGGACAGACAACACGCACAAACTGCTGGTAGGACACAGCAGGCCAGGCAGCATCTACAGGGAGAAGCACTGGCGACGTTTCGGGCCGAGACCCTCCGTCAGGACAGACAACACGCACAAACTGCTGGTGGGACACAGCAGGCCGGGCAGCATCTTTAGGGAGAAGCACTGGCGACGTTTCGGGCCGAGAAGCTCCGTCAGGACAGACAACACGCACAAACGGCTGGTGGGACACAGCAGGCCAGGCAGCATCTACAGGGAGAAGCACTGGCGACGTTCGGGCCGAGAAGCTCCGTCAGGACAGACAACACGCACAAACTGCTGGTGGGACACAGCAGGCCAGGCAGCATCTACAGGGAGAAGCACTGTCGACGTTTCGGGCCGAGAAGCTCCGTCAGGACAGACAACACGCACAAACTGCTGGTGGGACACAGCAGGCCAGGCAGCATCTACAGGGAGAAGCACTGGCGACGTTTCGGGCCGAGAAGCTCCATCAGGACAGACAACAGGCACAAACTGCTGGTGGTACACAGCAGGCCAGGCAGCATCTGTAGGGAGAAGCACTGGCGACGTTTCGAGCCGAGAAGCTCCGTCAGGACAGACAACACGCACAAACTGCTGGTGGGACACAGCAGGCCAGGCAGCATCTGTAGGGAGAAGCACTGGCGACGTTTCGGGTCGAGAAGCTCCGTCAGGACAGACAACACGCACAAACTGCTGGTGGGACACAGCAGGCCAGGCAGCATCTGTAGGGAGAAGCACTGACGACGTTTCGGGTCGAGAAGCTCCGTCAGGACAGACAACACGCACAAACTGCTGGTGGGACACAGCAGGCCAGGCAGCATCTACAGGGAGAAGCACTGGCGACGTTTCGGGCCGAGAAGCTCCGTCAGGACAGACAACACGCACAAACTGCTGGTGGGACACAGCAGGCCAGGCAGCATCTGTAGGGAGAAGCACTGACGACGTTTCGGGTCGAGAAGCTCCGTCAGGACAGACAACACGCACAAACTGCTGGTGGGACACAGCAGGCCAGGCAGCATCTACAGGGAGAAGCACTGGCGACGTTTCGGGCCGAGAAGCTCCGTCAGGACAGACAACACGCACAAACTGCTGGTAGGACACAGCAGGCCAGGCAGCATCGGTAGAGAGAAGCACTGGCGACGTTTCGGGCCGAGAAGCTCCGTCAGGACAGACAACACGCACAAACTGCTGGTGGGACACAGCAGGCCAGGCAGCATCTACAGGGAGAAGCACTGGCGACGTTTCGGGCCGAGAAGCTCCGTCAGGACAGACAACACGCACAAACTGCTGGTGGGACAAAGCAGGCCAGGCAGCATCGATAGGGAGAAGCACTGGCGACGTTTCGGGCCGAGAAGCTCCGTCAGGACAGACAACACGCACAAACTGCTGGTGGGACACAGCAGGCCAGGCAGCATCTACAGGGAGAAGCACTGGCGACGTTTCGGGCCGAGAAGCTCCGTCAGGACAGACAACACGCACAAACGGCTGGTGGGACACAGCAGGCCAGGCAGCATCTACAGGGAGAAGCACTGGCGACGTTTCGGGCCGAGAAGCTCCGTCAGGACAGACAACACGCACAAACTGCTGGTGGGACACAGCAGGCCAGGCAGCATCTACAGGGAGAAGCACTGTCGACGTTTCGGGCCGAGAAGCTCCGTCAGGACAGACAACACGCACAAACTGCTGGTGGGACACAGCAGGCCAGGCAGCATCTACAGGGAGAAGCACTGGCGACGTTTCGGGCCGAGAAGCTCCGTCAGGACAGACAACAGGCACAAACTGCTGGTGGTACACAGCAGGCCAGGCAGCATCTGTAGGGAGAAGCACTGGCGACGTTTCGAGCCGAGAAGCTCCGTCAGGACAGACAACACGCACAAACTGCTGGTGGGACACAGCAGGCCAGGCAGCATCTGTAGGGAGAAGCACTGGCGACGTTTCGGGTCGAGAAGCTCCGTCAGGACAGACAACACGCACAAACTGCTGGTGGGACACAGCAGGCCAGGCAGCATCTGTAGGGAGAAGTACTGACGACGTTTCGGGTCGAGAAGCTCCGTCAGGACAGACAACACGCACAAACTGCTGGTGGGACACAGCAGGCCAGGCAGCATCTACAGGGAGAAGCACTGGCGACGTTTCGGGCCGAGAAGCTCCGTCAGGACAGACAACACGCACAAACTGCTGGTGGGACACAGCAGCCAGGCAGCATCTGTAGGGAGAAGCACTAACGACGTTTCGGTCGAGAAGCTCCGTCAGGACAGACAACACGCACAAACTGCTGGTGGGACACAGCAGGCCAGGCAGCATCTACAGGGAGAAGCACTGGCGACGTTTCGGCCGAGAAGCTCCGTCAGGACAGACAACACGCACAACTGCTGGTGGGACACAGCAGGCCAGGCAGCATCTACAGGGAGAAGCACTGGCGACGTTTCGGGCCGAGAAGCTCCGTCAGGGCAGACAACACGCACAAACTGCTGGTGGGACACAGCAGGCCAGGCAGCATCTACAGGGAGAAGCACTGGAGACGTTTCGTGCCGAGAAGCTCCGTCAGGACAGACAACACGCACAAACTGCTGGTGGGACACAGCCGGCCAGGCAGCATCTGTAGGGAGAAGCACTGGCGACGTTTCGGGCCGAGAAGCTCCGTCAGGACAGACAACACGCACAAACTGCTGGTGGGACTCAGCAGGCCAGGCAGCATCTACAGGGAGAAGCACTGGCGACGTTTCGGGCCGAGAAGCTCCGTCAGGACAGACAACACGCACAAACTGCTGTGGGACACAGCAGGCCAGGCAGCATCTACAGGGAGAAGCACTGGCGACGTTTCGGGCCGAGAAGCTCCGTCAGGACAGACAACACGCACAAACTGCTGGTGGGACACAGCAGGCCAGGCAGCATCTACAGGGAGAAGCACTGGCGACGTTTCGGGCCGAGAAGCTCCGTCAGGACAGACAACACGCACAAACTGCTGGTGGGACACAGCAGGCCAGGCAGCATCTACAGGGAGAAGCACTGACGACGTTTCGGTCCCAGAAGCTCCGTCAGGACAAACAACACGCACAAACCTGCTGGTGGGACACAGCAGGCCAGGCAGCATCTGTAGGGAGGAGCACTGGCGACGTTTCGAGCCGAGAAGCTCCGTCAGGGCAGACAACACGCACAAACTGCTGTGGGACACAGCAGGCCAGGCAGCATCTACAGGGAGAAGCACTGGCGACGTTTCGGGCCGAGGAGCTCCGTCAGGACAGACAACACACACAAACTGCTGGTGGGACACAGCAGGCCAGGCAGCATCTACAGGGAGCAGCACTGGCGACGTTTCGGGCCGAGAAGCTCCGTCAGGACAGACAACACGCACAAACTGCTGGTGGGACACAGCAGGCCAGGCAGCATCTACAGGGAGAAGCAGTGGCGACGTTTCGGGCCGAGAAGCTCCGTCAGGACAGACAACACGCACAAACTGCTGGTGGGACACAGCAGGCCAGGCAGCATCTACAGGGAGATGCACTGGCGACGTTTCGGTCCGAGAAGCTCCGTCAGGACAGACAACACGCACAAACTGCTGGTGGGACACAGCAGGCCAGGCAGCATCTACAGGGAGCAGCACTGGCGACGTTTCGGGCCGAGGAGTTCCGTCAGGACAGACAACACGCACAAACTGCTGGTGGGACACAGCAGGCCAGGCAGCATCGATAGGGAGAAGCACTGGCGACGTTTCGGGCCGAGAAGCTCCGTCAGGACAGACAACACGCACAAACTGCTGGTGGAACACAGTAGGCCAGGCAGCATCTGCAGGGGAGAAGCACTGGCGACGTTTCGGGCCGAGAAGCTCCGTCAGGACAGACAACACGCACAAACTGCTGGAGGAACACAGCAGGCCAGGCAGCATCTACAGGGAGAAGCACTGGCGACGTTTCGGGCCGAGAAGCTCCGTCAGGACAGACAACACGCACAAACTGCTGGTGGGACAAAGCAGGCCAGGCAGCATCGATAGGGAGAAGCACTGGCGACGTTTCGGGCCGAGAAGCTCCGTCAGGACAGACAACACGCACAAACTGCTGGTGGGACACAGCAGGCCAGGCAGCATCTACAGGGGATAAGCACTGGCGACGTTTCGGTCCGAGAAGCTCCGTCATGACAGACAACACGCACAAACTGCTGGTGGGACACAGCAGGCCAGGCAGCATCTACAGGGAGAAGCACTGGGCGGACGTTTCGGTCCGAGAAGCTCCGTCAGGACTGACAACAGCACAAACTGCTGGTGGGACACAGCAGGCCAGGCAGCATCTACAGGGAGAAGCACTGGCGACGTTTCGGGCCGAGAAGCTCCGTCAGGACAGACAACACGCACAAACTGCTGGTGGGACACAGCAGGCCAGGCAGCATCTACAGGGAGAAGCACTGGCGACGTTTCGGGCCGAGAAGCTCCGTCAGGACAGACAACACGCACAAACTGCTGGTGGGACACAGCAGGCCAGGCAGCATCTGTAGGGAGAAGCACTGGCGACGTTTCGGGCCGAGAAGCTCCGTCAGGACAGACAACACGCACAAACTGCTGGTGGGGACACAGCAGGCCGGCAGCATCTACAGGGAGAAGCACTGGCGACGTTTCGGGCCGAGGAAGCTCCGTCAGGACAGACAACGCACAACTGCTGGTGGGACACAGCAGGCCAGGCAGCATCTGTAGGGAGAAGGGACTGGCGACGTTTCGGGCCGAGAACCTCCGTCAGGACAGACAACACGCACAAACTGCTGGTGGGACACAGCAGGCCAGGCAGCATCTGTAGAGAGAAGCACTGCGACGTTTCGGGTCGAGAAGCTCCGTCAGGACAGACAACACGCACAAACTGCTGGTGGGACACAGCAGGCCAGGCAGCATCTACAGGGAAAAGCACTGGCGACGTTTCGGGCCGAGAAGCTCCGTCAGGACAGACAACACGCACAAACTGCTGGTGGGTCACAGCAGGCAGGCAGCATCTACAGGGAGAAGCACTGGCGACGTTTCGGGCCCAGAAGCTCCGTCAGGACAGACAACACGCACAAACTGCTGGTGGGACACAGCAGGCCAGGCAGCATCGATAGGGAGAAGCACTGGCGACGTTTCCGGCAGAGAAGCTCCGTCAGGACAGACAACACGCACAAACTGCTGGTGGGACACAGCAGGCCAGGCAGCATCTACAGGGAGAAGCACTGGCGACGTTTCGGGCCAGAAGCTCCGTCAGGACAGACAACACGCACAAACTGCTGGTGGGACACAGCAGGCCAGGCAGCATCTACAGGGAGAAGCACTGGCGACGTTTCGGGCCGAGAAGCTCCGTCAGGACAGACAACACGCACAAACTGCTGGTGGGACAAAGCAGGCCAGGCAGCATCGATAGGAGAAGCACTGGCGATGTTTCGGGCCGAGAAGCTCCGTCAGGACAGACAACACGCACAAACTGCTGTGGGACACAGCAGGCCAGGCAGCATCTACAGGGAGAAGCACTGGCGACGTTTCGGTCGAGAAGCTCCGTCAGGACAGACAACACGCACAAACTGCTGGTGGGACACAGCAGGCCAGGCAGCATCTACAGGGAGAAGCACTGGCCGACGTTTCGGTCCGAGAAGCTCCGTCAGGACAGACAACACGCACAAACTGCTGTGGGACACAGCAGGCCAGGCAGCATCTACAGGGAGAAGCACTGCCGACGTTTCGGTCCGAGAAGCTCGTCAGGACTGACAACAGGCACAAACTGCTGGTGGGGACACAGCAGGCCAGGCAGCATCTACAGGGAGAAGCACTGGCGACGTTTCGGGCCGAGAAGCTCCGTCATGACAGACAACACGCACAAACTGCTGGTGGGACACAGCAGGCCAGGCAGCATCTACAGGGAGAAGCACTGGCGACGTTTTCGGGCCGAGAAGCTCCGTCAGGACAGACAACACGCACAAACTGCTGGTGGACACAGCAGGCCAGGCAGCATCTGTAGGGAGAAGCACTGGCGACGTTTCGGGCCGAGAAGCTCCGTCAGGACAGACAACACGCACAAACTGCTGGTGGGACACAGCAGGCCAGGCAGCATCTACAGGGAGAAGCACTGGCGACGTTTCGGGCCGAGAAGCTCTGTCAGGACAGACAACACGCACAAACTGATGGTGGGACACAGCAGGCCAGGCAGCATCTACAGGGAGAAGCACTGGCGACGTTTCGGGCGAAGGAGCTCCGTCAGGACAGACAACACGCACAAACTGCTGGTGGAACACAGCAGGCCAGGCAGCATCTGTAGGGAGAAGCACTGGCGGCGATTCGGGCCGAGAATCTCCGTCAGGACAGACAACACACACAAACTGCTGGTGGGACACAGCAGGCCAGGCAGCATCTACAGGGAGAAGCATTGGCGACGTTTTCGGGCGGCCGAGGAGCTCCGTCAGGACAGACAACACGCACAAACTGCTGGTGGGACACAGCAGGCCAGGCAGCATCTACAGGGAGAAGCACTGGCGACGTTTCGGGCCGAGACCCTTCGTCAGGACAGACAACACGCACAAACTGCTGGTGGGACACAGCAGGCCAGGCAGCATCTGTAGGGAGAAGCACTGGCGACGTTTCGGGCCGAGAAGCTCCGTCAGGACAGACAACACGCACAAACTGCTGGTGGGACACAGCAGGCCAGGCAGCATCTGTGGGAGAAGGACTGGCGACGTTTCGGGCCGAGAACCTCCGTCAGGACAGACAACACGCACAAACTGCTGGTGGGACACAGCAGGCCAGGCAGCATCTGTAGAGAGAAGCACTGGCGACGTTTCGGGCCGAGAAGCTCCGTCAGGACAGACAACACGCACAAACTGCTGGTGGGACACAGCAGGCCAGGCAGCATCTACAGGGAGAAGCACTGGCGGACGTTTCTGGCCGAGAAGCTCCGTCAGGACAGACAACACACACAAACTGCTGGTGGGACACAGCAGGCCGGCAGCATCGATAGAGAGAAGCACTGGCGACGTTTCGGGCGGAAGGAGCTCCGTCAGGACAGACAACACGCACAAACTGCTGGTGGGACACAAAAGGCCAGGCAGCATCGATAGAGAGAAGCACTGGGCGACGTTTCGGGCGAAGGAGCTCCGTCAGGACAGACAACACGCACAAACTGCTGGTGGGACACAGCAGGCCAGGCAGCATCTACAGGGAGAACCACTGGCGATGTTTCGGGCCGAGACCCTTCGTCAGGACAGACAACACGCACAAACTGCTGGTGGACACAGCAGGCCAGGCAGCATCTGTAGGGAGAAGCACTGGCGACGTTTCGGGCCGAGAAGCTCCGTCAGGACAGACAACACGCACAACTGCTGGTGGGACACAGCTGGCCAGGCAGCATCTGTAGGGAGAAGGACTGGCGACGTTTCGGGCCGAGTACCCTCCGTCATGACAGACAACACGCACAAACTGCTGCTGGGACACAGCAGGCCAGGCAGCATCTGTAGAGAGAAGCACTGGCGACGTTCGGGCCGAGAAGCTCCGTCAAGACAGACAACACGCACAAACTGCTGGTGGGACACAGCAGGCCAGGCAGCATCCTACAGGGAGAAGCACTGGCGACGTTCGGGCCGAGAAGCTCCGTCAGGACAGACAACACACACAAACTGCTGGTGGGACACAGCAGGCCAGGCAGCATCTGTAGGGAGAAGCACTGCCGACGTTTCGGGCCGAGAAGCTCCGTCAGGACAGACACACGCACAAACTGCTGGTGGGACACAGCAGGCCAGGCAGCATCGATAGGGAGAAGCACTGGCGACGTTTCCGGCAGAGAAGCTCCGTCAGGACAGACAACACGCACAAACTGCTGGTGGGACACAGCAGGCCAGGCAGCATCTACAGGGAGAAGCACTGGCGACGTTTCGGACCCAGAAGCTCCGTCAGGACAGACAACACGCACAAACTGCTGGTGGGACACAGCAGGCCAGGCAGCATCTGTAGGGAGAAGCACTGGCGACGTTTCGGGCCAGAAGCTCCGTCAGGACAGACAACACGCACAAACTGCTGTTGGGACACAGCAGGCCAGGCAGCATCTGTAGGGAGAAGCACTGGCGACGTTCGGGCCGAGAAGCTCCGTCAGGACAGACAACACGCACAAACTGCTGGTGGGACACAGCAGGC
>NW_026779613.1:0-87004 GCF_030144855.1 Hypanus sabinus
ACCATTCCGAATGTTGTGGGGATTGTCGACCAGTCTGAAAGGAGTTGAGATTGTAGACCAGTCTGAATGGAGTTGAGATTCTTGACCAGTCTCAATTGACTTGAGATTGTAGACCAGTCTGAATGGTGTGGAGATTGTATACCAGTCTGAATTGTGTGGGGATTGCATACCAGTCTGAATGGTGTGGGGATTGTAGACCAGTCTGAATGGTGTGGAGATTGTAGACCAGTCTGAATGGTCTGTGGATTTTAGACCTGACTGAATGGAGTGGAGATTGTAGACCAGTCCGAATGGAGTGGGGATTGAAGAACAGTCTGAATGGTGTGTGGATTGTAGACCAGTCTGAATGGTGTGGAGATTGTAGATCAGTCTGAATTGTGTGGGGATTGCATACCAGTCTGAATGGTGTGGAGATTGTAGACCAGTCTGAATGGTGTGGGGACTGTAGAGCAGTCCTGAATGGTGTGGAGAGTGTGGACCAGTCTGAATGGAGTTGAGATTCTTGACCAGTCTGAATGGACTTGAGATTGTAGACAAGTCTGAATGGTGTGGAGATTGTTGACCAGTCTGAATTCTGTGGGGATTGCATACCAGTCTGAATGGTGTGGGATTGTAGACCAGTCTGAATGGTGTGGAGATTGTAGACCAATCTGAATGGTGTGGAGATTGTAGATCAGTCTGAATTGTGTGGGGATTGCATACCAGTCTGAATGGTGTGGGGATTGTAGACCAGTCTGAATGGTGTGGAGATTGTAGACCAGTCTGAATGGTGTGGAGATTGTAGACCAGTCTAAATTGTGTGGAGATTGTAGACTAGTCTGAATGTAGTGCAGATTGCAGACAAGACTGCGTCGTTTGGGGTTTATGTTACAATCTCAATGGTGTGGAGATTGTAGACCAGTCTGAATGGTGTGTGGATTTTAGACCAGACTGAATGATGTGGGGATTGTAGGCCAGTCTGAATGGTCTGGGGATTGTCGAACAACCTGAACGGTGTGGAGATTGTAGACCAGTCTGAATGGAGTGGAGATTGTAGTCCAGTCAGAATGCTGTGGGGATTGTAGACAAGTCTGAATTGTGAGGGGATTGTAGACCAGTCTGAATGGTGTGGGGATTGCAGACCAGTCTGAATGGTGTGGGGACTGTAGACCAGTCTGAATGGAGTGGGGATTGTAGACCAGTCTGAACGGTGTGGGGATTGTAGTACAGTCAGAATGGTATGGAGATTGTAGACCAGTCTGAATTGTGTGAGGATTGTAGACCGGTCTGAATGGCGTGGGGATTGTAGAATAGTCTGAATGTGGTGCAGATTGCAGACAAGACTGCGTCGTTTGGGGTTTATGTTACAATCTAAATGATGGTCTGGAGATTGTAGACCATTCCGAATGTTGTGGGGATTTTCGACCAGTCTGAATGGAGTTGAGATTGTAGACCAGTCTGAATGGAGTTGAGATTGTAGACCAGTCTGAATGGTGTGGAGATTGTAGACCTGTCTGAATGGAGTTGAGATTCTTGACCAGTCTGAATGGACTTGAGATTGTAGACAAGTCTGAATGGTGTGGAGATTGTTGACCAGTCTGAATTCTGTGGGGATTGCATACCAGTCTGAATGGTGTGGGGATTGTAGACCAGTCTGAATGGTGTGGAGATTGTAGATCAGTCTGAATGGTGTGGAGATTGTAGACCAGTCTGAATGGTGTGTGGATTTTAGACCAGACTGAATGGTGTGGAGATTGTAGACCTGTCTGAATGGAGTTGAGATTCTTGACCAGTCTGAATGGACTTGAGATTGTAGACCAGTCTGAATGGTGTGGAGATTGTAGACCAGTCTGAATGGTGTGTGGATTTTAGACCAGACTGAATGGAGTGGATATTGTAAACCAGTCTGAATGGAGTGGGGATTGTAGAACAGTCTGAATGGTGTGTGGATTGTAGACCAGTCTGAATGGTGTGGAGATTGTAGATCTGTCTGAATTGTGTGGGGATTGTATACCAGTCTGAATGGTGTGGAGCGTGTAGACCAGTCTGTATGGTGTGTGGATTTTATACCAGTCTGAATGGTGTGGGGATTGTAGACCAGTCTCAATGATGTGGGGATTGTACACCAGTCTGAATGGTGTGTGCATTGTAGATCAGTCTGAATGGTGTGGGGATTGTAGAGCAGTCTGAATGATGTGGGGATTGTAGACCAGTCTGAATGGTGTGTGTATTGTAGACCAATCTGAAAGGTGCCGAGATTATAGCACTGTCTGAATGGAGTTGAGATTGTAGACCAGTCTGAGTGGAGTGGAGATTGTATACCAGACTGAATGGAGTGGAGGTTGTAAACCAATCTGAATGGTAGTAGGGATTGCAGAAATGCCTGAATGATTTGGAGTTTTTCGAACAGTCGGATTTGTGTCGTGAATGTAGACTAGCGTCAATGTTGTGGAATTATACACCATTCTGAATGGTGTGGGGATTGTAGACCAGTCTGAATGGTGTGGGGATTGTCGAGAAAACCGAATGGTGTGGAGATTGTAGTCAAGTCTGAATTGTGAGGGGATTGTTGACCAGTCTGAATGGTGTGTGGATTGTATACCAGTCTGAATGGTGTGGGGATTGTAGACCAGTCTGAATTGTGTTTGGATTGTAGACCAGTCTGAATGGTGTGGAGATTGCAGACCAGTCTGAAAGCTGTGGAGATTGTAGACCAGTCTGAATGGTGTGGAGATTGCAGACCAGTCTGAACGGTGTGGAGATTGTAGACCAGTCTGAATGGTGTGGAGATTGTAGACCAGTCTGAATGGTGTGGAGATTGTAGACCAGTCTGAGTGGTGTGGAGTTTGTAGATCAGACTGAGTGGTGTGGAGATTGTAGTCCAGTCTGAATGGTGTGGGGATTGCATACCAGTCTGAATGGTGTGGAGTTTGTAGATCAGTCTGAGTAGTGTGGCGATTGTAGACTAGTCTGAATGGTGTGGAGATTATAGACCAGTCTGAATGGAGTTGAGATTGTAGACCAGTCTGAATGGTGTGCAGATTGTAGACCAGTCTGAATGGTGTGCTGTGGGGATTGCATACCAGTCTGAATGGTGTGGAGAGTGTAGACCTGTCTGAAAGGTGTGGAGATTGTAGACCAGTCTGAATTGTGTGAGGATTGTAGACCGGTCTGAATGGTGTGGGGATTGTAGATTAGTCTGAATGTAGTGCAGCTTGCAGACAAGACTGCGTCTTTTGGGGTTTATGTTACAATCTCAATGATGTGGAGATTTTAGACCAGTGTGAATGGTCTGGAGATTGTAGACCATTCCGAATGTTGTGGGGATTGTCGACCAGTCTGAAAGGAGTTGAGATTGTAGACCAGTCTGAATGGAGTTGAGATTGTAGACCAGTCTGAATGGTGTGGAGATTGTAGACCTGTCTGAATGGAGTTGAGATTCTTGACCAGTCTCAATGGACTTGAGATTGTAGACCAGTCTGAATGGTGTGGAGATTGTAGACCAGTCTGAATTGTGTGGGAATTGCATTCCAGTCTGAATGGTGTGGGGATTGTAGACCAGTCTGAATGGTGTGGAGATTGTAGACCAGTCTGAATGGTCTGTGGATTTTAGACCAGACTGAATGGAGTGGAGATTGTAGACCAGTCCGAATGGAGTGGGGATTGAAGAACAGTCTGAATGGTGTGTGGATTGTAGACCAGTCTGAATGGTGTGGAGATTGTAGATCAGTCTGAATTGTGTGGGGATTGCATACCAGTCTGAATGGTGTGGAGATTGTAGACCAGTCTGAATGGTGTGGGGACTGTAGAGCAGTCTGAATGGTGTGGAGAGTGTGGACCAGTCTGAATGGTGTGGAGATTGTAGACCAGTCTGAATAGTGTGGAGATTGTAGACCAGTCTGAATGGTGTGGGGATTGTAGAGCAGTCTGAATGATGTGGGGATTGTAGACCAGTCTGAATGGTGTGTGGATTGTAGACCAGTCTGAAAGGTGTGGAGAATGTAGATCAGTCTGAATTGTGTGGGGATTGCATACCAGTCTGAATGGAGTTGAGATTGTAGACCAGTCTGAATGGTGTGGAGATTGTAGACCTGTCTGAATGGAGTTGAGATTCTTGACCAGTCTGAATGGACTTGAGATTGTAGACAAGTCTGAATGGTGTGGAGATTGTTGACCAGTCTGAATTCTGTGGGGATTGCATACCAGTCTGAATGGTGTGGGGATTGTAGACCAGTCTGAATGGTGTGGAGATTGTAGACCAGTCTGAATGGTGTGGAGATTGTAGACCAGTCTAAATTGTGTGGAGATTGTAGACTAGTCTGAATGTAGTGCAGATTGCAGACAAGACTGTGTCGTTTGGGGGTAATGTTACAATCTCAATGGTGTGGAGATTGTAGACCAGTCTGAATGGTGTGTGGATTTTAGACCAGACTGAATGATGTGGGGATTGTAGGCCAGTCTGAATGGTCTGGGGATTGTCGAACAACCTGAACGGTGTGGAGATTGTAGACCAGTCTGAATGGAGTGGAGATTGTAGTCTAGTCAGAATGGTGTGGGGATTGTAGACAAGTCTGAATTGTGAGGGGATTGTAGACCAGTCTGAATGGTGTGGGGATTGCAGACCAGTCTGAATGGTGTGGGGACTGTAGACCAGTCTGAATGGAGTGGGGATTGTAGACCAGTCTGAACGGTGTGGGGATTGTAGTACAGTCAGAATGGTGTGGAGATTGTAGACCAGTCTGAATTGTGTGAGGATTGTAGACCGGTCTGAATGGTGTGGGGATTGTAGAATAGTCTGAATGTAGTGCAGATTGCAGACAAGACTGCGTCGTTTAGGGTTTATGTTACAATCTAAATGATGTTCTGGAGATTGTAGACCATTCCGAATGTTGTGGGGATTTTCGACCATTCTGAATGGAGTTGAGATTGTAGACCAGTCTGAATGGAGTTGAGATTGTAGACCAGTCTGAATGGTGTGGAGATTGTAGACCTGTCTGAATGGAGTTGAGATTCTTGACCAGTCTGAATGGACTTGAGATTGTAGACAAGTCTGAATGGTGTGGAGATTGTTGACCAGTCTGAATTCTGTGGGGATTGCATACCAGTCTGAATGGTGTGGGGATTGTAGACCAGTCTGAATGGTGTGGAGTTTGTAGACCAGTCTGAATGGTGTGGAGATTGTAGACCAGTCTGAATAGTGTGTGGATTTTAGACCAGACTGAATG
This sequence comes from Hypanus sabinus, assembly GCF_030144855.1. Taxonomy (NCBI): domain Eukaryota; kingdom Metazoa; phylum Chordata; class Chondrichthyes; order Myliobatiformes; family Dasyatidae; genus Hypanus; species Hypanus sabinus. The sequence continues at coordinate 5,205 of NW_026779613.1, forward strand.
GTGTGGAGATTGTAGACCTGTCTGAATGGAGTTGAGATTCTTGACCAGTCTGAATGGACTTGAGATGGTAGACGAGTCTGAATGGTGTGGAGATTGTTGACCAGTCTGAATTCTGTGGGGATTGCATACCAGTCTGAATTGTGTGGGGATTGTAGACCAGTCTGAATGGTGTGGAGATTGTAGACCAGTCTGAAAGGTGTGGAGATTGTAGATCAGTCTGAATTGTGTGGGGATTGCATACCAGTCTGAATGGTGTGGAGATTGTAGACCAGTCTGAATGGTGTGGGGATTGTAGACCTGTCTGAATGGAGTTGAGATTGTTGACCAGTCTGAATGGACTTGAGATTGTAGACCAGTCTGAATGGTGTGGAGATTGTAGACCAGTCTGAATGGTGTGTGGATTTTAGACCAGACTGAATGGAGTGGATATTGTAAACCAGTGTGAATGGAGTGGGGATTGTAGAACAGTCTGAATGGTGTGTGGATTGTAGACCAGTATGAATGGTGTGGAGATTGTAGATCTGTCTGAATTGTGTGGGGATTGTATACCAGTCTGAATGGTGTGGAGCGTGTAGACCAGTCTGTATGATGTGTGGATTTTATACCAGTCTGAATGGTGTGGGGATTGTAGACCAGTCTCAATGATGTGGGGATTGTAGACCAGTCGGAATGGTGTGTGCATTGTAGATCAGTCTGAATGGTGTGGGGATTGTAGAGCAGTCTGAATGATGTGGGGATTGTAGACCAGTCTGAATGGTGTGTGTATTGTAGACCAATCTGAAAGGTGCCGAGATTATAGCACTGTCTTTATGGAGTTGAGATTGTAGACCAGTCTGAATGGAGTGGAGATTGTATACCAGACTGAATGGAGTGGAGGTTGTAAACCAATCTGAATGGTAGTAGGGATTGCAGAAATGCCTGAATGATTTGGAGTTTTTCGAACAGTCGGAGTTGTGTCATGAATGTAGACTAGCGTCAATGTTGTGGGAATTATACACCATTCTGAATGGTGTGGGGATTGTAGACCAGTCTGAATGGTGTGGGGATTGTCGAGAAAACCGAATGGTGTGGAGATTGTAGTCAAGTCTGAATTGTGAGGGGATTGTTGACCAGTCTGAATGGTGTGTGGATTGTATACCAGTCTGAATGGTGTGGGGATTGTAGACCAGTCGGAATTGTGTTTGGATTGTAGACCAGTCTGAATGGTGTGGAGATTGCAGACCAGTCTGAAAGCTGTGGAGATTGTAAACCAGTCTGAATGGTGTGGAGATTGCAGACCAGTCTGAACGGTGTGGAGATTGTAGACCAGTCTGAATGGTGTGGAGATTGTAGACCAGTCTGAATGGTGTGGAGATTGTAGACCAGTCTGAGTGGTGTGCAGTTTGTAGATCAGACTGAGTGGTGTGGAGATTGTAGTCCAATCTGAATGGTGTGGGGATTGCATACCAGTCTGAATGGTGTGGAGTTTGTAGACCTGTCTGAAAGGTGTGGAGATTGTAGACCAGTCTGAATTGTGTGAGGATTGTAGACCGGTCTGAATGGTGTGGGGATTGTAGATTAGTCTGAATGTAGTGCAGCTTGCAGACAAGACTGCGTCTTTTGGGGTTTATGTTACAATCTCAATGATGTGGAGATTTTAGACCAGTGTGAATGGTCTGGAGATTGTAGACCATTCCGAATGTTGTGGGGATTGTCGACCAGTCTGAAAGGAGTTGAGATTGTAGACCAGTCTGAATGGAGTTGAGATTCTTGACCAGTCTCAATTGACTTGAGATTGTAGACCAGTCTGAATGGTGTGGAGATTGTATACCAGTCTGAATTGTGTGGGGATTGCATACCAGTCTGAATGGTGTGGGGATTGTAGACCAGTCTGAATGGTGTGGAGATTGTAGACCAGTCTGAATGGTCTGTGGATTTTAGACCTGACTGAATGGAGTGGAGATTGTAGACCAGTCCGAATGGAGTGGGGATTGAAGAACAGTCTGAATGGTGTGTGGATTGTAGACCAGTCTGAATGGTGTGGAGATTGTAGATCAGTCTGAATTGTGTGGGGATTGCATACCAGTCTGAATGGTGTGGAGATTGTAGACCAGTCTGAATGGTGTGGGGACTGTAGAGCAGTCTGAATGGTGTGGAGAGTGTGGACCAGTCTGAATGGAGTTGAGATTCTTGACCAGTCTGAATGGACTTGAGATTGTAGACAAGTCTGAATGGTGTGGAGATTGTTGACCAGTCTGAATTCTGTGGGGATTGCATACCAGTCTGAATGGTGTGGGGATTGTAGACCAGTCTGAATGGTGTGGAGATTGTAGACCAATCTGAATGGTGTGGAGATTGTAGATCAGTCTGAATTGTGTGGGGATTGCATACCAGTCTGAATGGTGTGGGGATTGTAGACCAGTCTGAATGGTGTGGAGATTGTAGACCAGTCTGAATGGTGTGGAGATTGTAGACCAGTCTAAATTGTGTGGAGATTGTAGACTAGTCTGAATGTAGTGCAGATTGCAGACAAGACTGCGTCGTTTGGGGTTTATGTTACAATCTCAATGGTGTGGAGATTGTAGACCAGTCTGAATGGTGTGTGGATTTTAGACCAGACTGAATGATGTGGGGATTGTAGGCCAGTCTGAATGGTCTGGGGATTGTCGAACAACCTGAACGGTGTGGAGATTGTAGACCAGTCTGAATGGAGTGGAGATTGTAGTCCAGTCAGAATGCTGTGGGGATTGTAGACAAGTCTGAATTGTGAGGGGATTGTAGACCAGTCTGAATGGTGTGGGGATTGCAGACCAGTCTGAATGGTGTGGGGACTGTAGACCAGTCTGAATGGAGTGGGGATTGTAGACCAGTCTGAACGGTGTGGGGATTGTAGTACAGTCAGAATGGTATGGAGATTGTAGACCAGTCTGAATTGTGTGAGGATTGTAGACCGGTCTGAATGGCGTGGGGATTGTAGAATAGTCTGAATGTGGTGCAGATTGCAGACAAGACTGCGTCGTTTGGGGTTTATGTTACAATCTAAATGATGGTCTGGAGATTGTAGACCATTCCGAATGTTGTGGGGATTTTCGACCAGTCTGAATGGAGTTGAGATTGTAGACCAGTCTGAATGGAGTTGAGATTGTAGACCAGTCTGAATGGTGTGGAGATTGTAGACCTGTCTGAATGGAGTTGAGATTCTTGACCAGTCTGAATGGACTTGAGATTGTAGACAAGTCTGAATGGTGTGGAGATTGTTGACCAGTCTGAATTCTGTGGGGATTGCATACCAGTCTGAATGGTGTGGGGATTGTAGACCAGTCTGAATGGTGTGGAGATTGTAGATCAGTCTGAATGGTGTGGAGATTGTAGACCAGTCTGAATGGTGTGTGGATTTTAGACCAGACTGAATGGTGTGGAGATTGTAGACCTGTCTGAATGGAGTTGAGATTCTTGACCAGTCTGAATGGACTTGAGATTGTAGACCAGTCTGAATGGTGTGGAGATTGTAGACCAGTCTGAATGGTGTGTGGATTTTAGACCAGACTGAATGGAGTGGATATTGTAAACCAGTCTGAATGGAGTGGGGATTGTAGAACAGTCTGAATGGTGTGTGGATTGTAGACCAGTCTGAATGGTGTGGAGATTGTAGATCTGTCTGAATTGTGTGGGGATTGTATACCAGTCTGAATGGTGTGGAGCGTGTAGACCAGTCTGTATGGTGTGTGGATTTTATACCAGTCTGAATGGTGTGGGGATTGTAGACCAGTCTCAATGATGTGGGGATTGTACACCAGTCTGAATGGTGTGTGCATTGTAGATCAGTCTGAATGGTGTGGGGATTGTAGAGCAGTCTGAATGATGTGGGGATTGTAGACCAGTCTGAATGGTGTGTGTATTGTAGACCAATCTGAAAGGTGCCGAGATTATAGCACTGTCTGAATGGAGTTGAGATTGTAGACCAGTCTGAGTGGAGTGGAGATTGTATACCAGACTGAATGGAGTGGAGGTTGTAAACCAATCTGAATGGTAGTAGGGATTGCAGAAATGCCTGAATGATTTGGAGTTTTTCGAACAGTCGGATTTGTGTCGTGAATGTAGACTAGCGTCAATGTTGTGGGAATTATACACCATTCTGAATGGTGTGGGGATTGTAGACCAGTCTGAATGGTGTGGGGATTGTCGAGAAAACCGAATGGTGTGGAGATTGTAGTCAAGTCTGAATTGTGAGGGGATTGTTGACCAGTCTGAATGGTGTGTGGATTGTATACCAGTCTGAATGGTGTGGGGATTGTAGACCAGTCTGAATTGTGTTTGGATTGTAGACCAGTCTGAATGGTGTGGAGATTGCAGACCAGTCTGAAAGCTGTGGAGATTGTAGACCAGTCTGAATGGTGTGGAGATTGCAGACCAGTCTGAACGGTGTGGAGATTGTAGACCAGTCTGAATGGTGTGGAGATTGTAGACCAGTCTGAATGGTGTGGAGATTGTAGACCAGTCTGAGTGGTGTGGAGTTTGTAGATCAGACTGAGTGGTGTGGAGATTGTAGTCCAGTCTGAATGGTGTGGGGATTGCATACCAGTCTGAATGGTGTGGAGTTTGTAGATCAGTCTGAGTAGTGTGGCGATTGTAGACTAGTCTGAATGGTGTGGAGATTATAGACCAGTCTGAATGGAGTTGAGATTGTAGACCAGTCTGAATGGTGTGCAGATTGTAGACCAGTCTGAATGGTGTGGGGATTGCATACCAGTCTGAATGGTGTGGAGAGTGTAGACCTGTCTGAAAGGTGTGGAGATTGTAGACCAGTCTGAATTGTGTGAGGATTGTAGACCGGTCTGAATGGTGTGGGGATTGTAGATTAGTCTGAATGTAGTGCAGCTTGCAGACAAGACTGCGTCTTTTGGGGTTTATGTTACAATCTCAATGATGTGGAGATTTTAGACCAGTGTGAATGGTCTGGAGATTGTAGACCATTCCGAATGTTGTGGGGATTGTCGACCAGTCTGAAAGGAGTTGAGATTGTAGACCAGTCTGAATGGAGTTGAGATTGTAGACCAGTCTGAATGGTGTGGAGATTGTAGACCTGTCTGAATGGAGTTGAGATTCTTGACCAGTCTCAATGGACTTGAGATTGTAGACCAGTCTGAATGGTGTGGAGATTGTAGACCAGTCTGAATTGTGTGGGAATTGCATTCCAGTCTGAATGGTGTGGGGATTGTAGACCAGTCTGAATGGTGTGGAGATTGTAGACCAGTCTGAATGGTCTGTGGATTTTAGACCAGACTGAATGGAGTGGAGATTGTAGACCAGTCCGAATGGAGTGGGGATTGAAGAACAGTCTGAATGGTGTGTGGATTGTAGACCAGTCTGAATGGTGTGGAGATTGTAGATCAGTCTGAATTGTGTGGGGATTGCATACCAGTCTGAATGGTGTGGAGATTGTAGACCAGTCTGAATGGTGTGGGGACTGTAGAGCAGTCTGAATGGTGTGGAGAGTGTGGACCAGTCTGAATGGTGTGGAGATTGTAGACCAGTCTGAATAGTGTGGAGATTGTAGACCAGTCTGAATGGTGTGGGGATTGTAGAGCAGTCTGAATGATGTGGGGATTGTAGACCAGTCTGAATGGTGTGTGGATTGTAGACCAGTCTGAAAGGTGTGGAGAATGTAGATCAGTCTGAATTGTGTGGGGATTGCATACCAGTCTGAATGGAGTTGAGATTGTAGACCAGTCTGAATGGTGTGGAGATTGTAGACCTGTCTGAATGGAGTTGAGATTCTTGACCAGTCTGAATGGACTTGAGATTGTAGACAAGTCTGAATGGTGTGGAGATTGTTGACCAGTCTGAATTCTGTGGGGATTGCATACCAGTCTGAATGGTGTGGGGATTGTAGACCAGTCTGAATGGTGTGGAGATTGTAGACCAGTCTGAATGGTGTGGAGATTGTAGACCAGTCTAAATTGTGTGGAGATTGTAGACTAGTCTGAATGTAGTGCAGATTGCAGACAAGACTGTGTCGTTTGGGGGTAATGTTACAATCTCAATGGTGTGGAGATTGTAGACCAGTCTGAATGGTGTGTGGATTTTAGACCAGACTGAATGATGTGGGGATTGTAGGCCAGTCTGAATGGTCTGGGGATTGTCGAACAACCTGAACGGTGTGGAGATTGTAGACCAGTCTGAATGGAGTGGAGATTGTAGTCTAGTCAGAATGGTGTGGGGATTGTAGACAAGTCTGAATTGTGAGGGGATTGTAGACCAGTCTGAATGGTGTGGGGATTGCAGACCAGTCTGAATGGTGTGGGGACTGTAGACCAGTCTGAATGGAGTGGGGATTGTAGACCAGTCTGAACGGTGTGGGGATTGTAGTACAGTCAGAATGGTGTGGAGATTGTAGACCAGTCTGAATTGTGTGAGGATTGTAGACCGGTCTGAATGGCGTGGGGATTGTAGAATAGTCTGAATGTAGTGCAGATTGCAGACAAGACTGCGTCGTTTGGGGTTTATGTTACAATCTAAATGATGGTCTGGAGATTGTAGACCATTCCGAATGTTGTGGGGATTTTCGACCAGTCTGAATGGAGTTGAGATTGTAGACCAGTCTGAATGGAGTTGAGATTGTAGACCAGTCTGAATGGTGTGGAGATTGTAGACCTGTCTGAATGGAGTTGAGATTCTTGACCAGTCTGAATGGACTTGAGATTGTAGACAAGTCTGAATGGTGTGGAGATTGTTGACCAGTCTGAATTCTGTGGGGATTGCATACCAGTCTGAATGGTGTGGGGATTGTAGACCAGTCTGAATGGTGTGGAGATTGTAGACCAGTCTGAATGGTGTGGAGATTGTAGACCAGTCTGAATGGTGTGTGGATTTTAGACCAGACTGAATGGTGTGGAGATTGTAGACCTGTCTGAATGGAGTTGAGATTCTTGACCAGTCTGAATGGACTTGAGATGGTAGACGAGTCTGAATGGTGTGGAGATTGTTGACCAGTCTGAATTCTGTGGGGATTGCATACCAGTCTGAATGGTGTGGGGATTGTAGACCAGTCTGAATGGTGTGGAGATTGTAGACCAGTCTGAATGGTGTTGAGATTGTAGATCAGTCTGAATTGTGTGGGGATTGCATACCAGTCTGAATGGTGTGGAGATTGTAGACCAGTCTGAATGGTGTGGAGATTGTAGACCTGTCTGAATGGAGTTGAGATTGTTGACCAGTCTGAATGGACTTGAGATTGTAGACCAGTCTGAATGGTGTGTGGATTTTAGACCAGACTGAATGGAGTGGATATTGTAAACCAGTGTGAATGGAGTGGGGATTGTAGAACAGTCTGAATGGTGTGTGGATTGTAGACCAGTCTGAATGGTGTGGAGATTGTAGATCTGTCTGAATTGTGTGGGGATTGTATACCAGTCTGAATGCTGTGGAGAGTGTAGACCAGTCTGTATGGTGTGTGGATTTTATACCAGTCTGAATGGTGTGGGGATTGTAGACCAGTCTCAATGATGTGGGGATTGTAGACCAGTCTGAATGGTGTGTGCATTGTAGATCAGTCTGAATGGTGTGGGGATTGTAGAGCAGTCTGAATGATGTGGGGATTGTAGACCAGTCAGAATGGTGTGTGGATTGTAGACCAATCTGAAAGGTGCCGAGATTATAGCACTGTCTGAATGGAGTTGAGATTGTAGACCAGTCTGAATGGAGTGGAGATTGTATACCAGACTGAATGGAGTGAAGGTTGTAAACCAATCTGAATGGTAGTAGGAATTGCAGAAATGCCTGAATGATTTGGAGTTTTTCGAACAGTCGGAGTTGTGTCGTGAATGTAGACTAGCGTCAATGTTGTGGGAATTATACACCATTCTGAATGGTGTGGGGATTGTAGACCAGTCTGAATGGTGTGGGGATTGTCGAGAAAACCGAATGGTGTGGAGATTGTAGTCAAGTCTGAATTGTGAGGGGATTGTAGACCAGTCTGAATGGTGTGTGGATTGTAGACCAGTCTGAATGGTGTGGGGATTGTAGACCAGTCTGAATTGTGTTTGGATTGTAGACCAGTCTGAATGGTGTGGAGATTGCAGACCAGTCTGAAAGCTGTGGAGATTGTAGACCAGTCTGAATGGTGTGGAGATTGCAGAGCAGTCTGAACGGTGTGGAGATTGTAGACCAGTCTGAATGGTGTGGAGATTGTAGACCAGTCTGAATGGTGTGGAGATTGTAGACCAGTCTGAGTGGTGTGGAGTTTGTAGATCAGACTGAGTGGTGTGGAGATTGTAGACCAGTCTGAATGGCGTGGGGATTGCATACCAGTCTGAATGGTGTGGAGTTTGTAGACCAGTCTGAATAGTGTGGCGATTGTAGACCAGTCTGAATGGTGTGGAGATTATAGACCAGTCTGAATGGAGTTGAGATTGTTGACCAGTCTGAATGGTGTGCAGATTGTAGACCAGTCTGAATGGTGTGGGGATTGCATACCAGTCTGAATGGTGTGGAGAGTGTAGACCTGTCTGAAAGGTGTGGAGATTGTAGACCAGTCTGAATTGTGTGAGGATTGTAGACCGGTCTGAATGGTGTGGGGATTGTAGATTAGTCTGAATGTAGTGCAGATTGCAGACAAGACTGCGTCGTTTGGGGTTTATGTTACAATCTCAATGATGTGGAGATTTTAGACCAGTGTGAATGGTCTGGAGATTGTAGACCATTCCGAATGTTGTGGGGATTGTCGACCAGTCTGAAAGGAGTTGAGATTGTAGACCAGTCTGAATGGAGTTGAGATTGTAGACCAGTCTGAATGGTGTGGAGATTGTAGACCTGTCTGAATGGAGTTGAGATTCTTGACCAGTCTCAATGGACTTGAGATTGTAGACCAGTCTGAATGGTGTGGAGATTGTAGACCAGTCTGAATTGTGTGGCGATTGCATACCAGTCTGAATGGTGTGTGGATTTTAGACCAGACTGAATGGAGTGGAGATTGTAGACCAGTCCGAATGGAGTGGGGATTGAAGAACAGTCTGAATGGTGTGTGGATTGTAGACCAGTCTGAATGGTGTGGAGAATGTAGATCAGTCTGAATTGTGTGGGGATTGCATACCAGTCTGAATGGTGTGGAGATTGTAGACCAGTCTGAATGGTGTGGGGACTGTAGAGCAGTCTGAATGGTGTGGAGAGTGTGGACCAGTCTGAATGGTGTGGAGATTGTAGACCAGACTGAATTGTGAGGGGATTGTAGACCAGTCTGAATGGTGTGGGGATTGTAGACCAGTCTGAATGGTGTGTGGATTTTAGACCAGTCTGAATGGTGTGGGGATTGTAGACCAATCTGAAACGTGCCGAGATTATAGAACTGTCTGAATGGAGTTGAGATTGTAGACCAGTCTGAATGGAGTGGAGATTGTATACCAGACTGAATGGAGTGGAGGTTGTAAACCAATCTGAATAGTAGTAGGGATTGCAGAAATGTCTGAATGATTTGGAGATTTTCGAACAGTCGGAGTTGTGTCGTGAATGTAGACTAGTGTCAATGTTGTGGGAATTATACACCATTCTGAATGGTGTGGGGATTGTCGAGAAAACCGAATGGTGTGGAGATTGTAGTCAAGTCTGAATTGTGAGGGAATTGTAGACCAGTCTGAATGGTGTGTAGATTGTAGACCAGTCTGAATGGTGTGGGGATTGTAGACCAGTCTGAATTGTGTTTGGATTGCAGACCAGTCTGAATGGTGTAGAGATTGGTGAGAAGTCTGAATGGTGTGGAGATTGTAGACCGGTTAGAATGGTGTGGAGATTGTAGACCAGTCTGAATTCTGTGAGGATTGTAGACCTGTCTGAATGGTGTTGGCAATGTAGACCAGTGTGAAAGGTGTGGGGATTGTAGACCAGTCTGAACGGTGCGGACACTGTAGACCAGTCTGAATGGTGTGGAGATTGCAGACCAGTCTGAAAGCTGTGGAGATTGTAGACCAGTCTGAAAGGTGTCGAGAATGTAGATCAGTCTGAATGGTGTGGAGATTGTAGACCAGTCTGAATGGTGTGGGGATTGCATACCAGTCTGAATGGTGTGGAGATTGTAGACCACTCTGAAAGGTGCCGAGATTATAGAACTGTCTGAATGGAGTTGAGATTGTAGACCAGTCTGAATGGAGTGGAGATTGTATACCAGACTGAATGGAGTGGAGGTTGTAAACCAATCTGAATGGTAGTAGGGATTGCAGAAATGTCTGAATGATTTGGAGATTTTCGAACAGTCGGAGTAGTGTCGTGAATGTAGACTAGTGTCAATGTTGTGGGAATTATACACCATTCTGAATGGTGTGGGGATTGTCGACCAATCTGAATGGTGTGGCGATTGTAGTCAAGTCTGAATTGTGAGGGGATTGTAGACAAGTCTGAATGGTGTGTGGATTGTAGACCAGTCTGAATTGTGTTTGGATTGCAGACCAGTCTGAACGGTGTAGAGATTGGTGACAAGTCTGAATGGTGTGGAGATTGTAGACCGGTTAGAAAGGTGTGGAGATTGTAGACCAGTCTGAATTCTGTGAGGATTCAAGACCTGTCTGAATGGTGTGGAGATTGCAGAGCAGTCTGAACGGTGTGGAGATTGTAGACCAGTCTGAATGGTGTGGAGATTGTAGACCAGTCTGAATGGTGTGGCGATTGTAGACCAGTCTGAGTGGTGTGGAGTTTGTAGATCAGACTGAGTGGTGTGGAGATTGTAGACCAGTCTGAATGGTGTGGGGATTGCATACCAGTCTGAATGGTGTGGGGATTGTAGACCAGTCTGAATGATGTGGAGATTGTAGACCAGTCTGAATGGTGTGGAGATTGTAGACCAGTCTGAATGGTGTGGAGATTGTAGACCTGTCTGAATGGAGTTGAGATTGTTGACCAGTCTGAATGGACTTGAGATTGTAGACCAGTCTGAATGGTGTGGAGATTGTAGACCAGTCTGAATGGTGTGTGGATTTTAGACCAGACTGAATGGAGTGGAGATTGTAAACCAGTCTGAATGGAGTGGGGATTGTAGAACAGTCTGAATGGTGTGTGGATTGTAGACCAGTCTGAATGGTGTGGAGATTGTAGATCTGTCTGAATTGTGTGGGGATTGTATACCAGTCTGAATGGTGTGGAGAGTGTAGACCAGTCTGTATGGTGTGTGGATTTTATACCAGTCTGAATGGTGTGGGGATTGTAGACCAGTCTGAATAGTGTGGAGATTGTAGACCAGTCTGAATGGTGTGGAGATTGTAGACCTGTCTGAATGGAGTTGAGATTCTTGACCAGTCTGAATGGACTTGAGATTGTTGACAAGTCTGATTGGTGTGGAGATTGTTGACCAGTCTGAATTCTGTGGAGATTGTAGACCAGTCTGAATGGTGTGGAGAATGTAGATCAGTCTGAATGATGTGGGGATTGTAGACCAGTCTGAATGGTGTGTGGATTGTAGACCAGTCTGAATGGTGTGGAGAATGTAGATCAGTCTGAATGGTGTGGAGATTGCAGAGCAGTCTGAACGGTGTGGAGATTGTAGACCAGTCTGAATGGTGTGGAGATTGTAGACCAGTCTGAATGGTGTGGAGATTGTAGACCAGTCTGAGTGGTGTGGAGTTTGTAGATCAGACTGAGTCGTGTGGAGATTGTAGACCAGTCTGAATGGTGTGGGGATTGCATACCAGTCTGAATGGTGTGGAGTTTGTAGACCAGTCTGAATGGTGTGCAGATTGTAGACCAGTCTGAATGGTGTGGGGATTGCATACCAGTCTGAATGGTGTGGAGTGTAGACCTGTCTGAAAGGTGTGGAGATTGTAGACCAGTCTGAATTGTGTGAGGATTGTAGACCGGTCTGAATGGTGTGGGGATTGTAGATTAGTCTGAATGTAGTGCAGATTGCAGACAAGACTGCGTCGTTTGGGGTTTATGTTACAATCTCAATGATGTGGAGATTTTAGACCAGTGTGAATGGTCTGGAGATTGTAGACCATTCCGAATGTTGTGGGAATTGTCGACCAGTCTGAAAGGAGTTGAGATTGTAGACCAGTCTGAATGGAGATGAGATTGTAGACCAGTCTGAATGGTGTGGAGATTGTAGACCTGTCTGAATGGAGTTGAGATTCTTGACCAGTCTCAATGGACTTGAGATTGTAGACCAGTCTGAATGGTGTGGAGATTGTAGACCAGTCTGAATTGTGTGGCGATTGCATACCAGTCTGAATGGTGTGTGGATTTTAGACCAGACTGAATGGAGTGGAGATTGTAGACCAGTCCGAATGGAGTGGGGATTGAAGAACAGTCTGAATGGTGTGTGGATTGTAGACCAGTCTGAATGGTGTGGAGAATGTAGATCAGTCTGAATTGTGTGGGGATTGCATACCAGTCTGAATGGTGTGGAGATTGTAGACCAGTCTGAATGGTGTGGGGACTGAAGAGCAGTCTGAATGGTGTGGAGAGTGTGGACCAGTCTGAATGGTGTGGAGATTGTAGACCAGACTGAATTGTGAGGGGATTGTAGACCAGTCTGAATGGTGTGGGGATTGTAGACCAGTCTGAATGGTGTGTGGATTTTAGACCAGTCTGAATGGTCTGGGGATTGTAGACCAATCTGAAACGTGACGAGATTATAGAACTGTCTGAATGGAGTTGAGATTGTAGACCAGTCTGAATGGAGTGGAGATTGTATACCAGACTGAATGGAGTGGAGGTTGTAAACCAATCTGAATAGTAGTAGGGATTGCAGAAATGTCTGAATGATTTGGAGATTTTCGAACAGTCGGAGTTGTGTCGTGAATGTAGACTAGTGTCAATGTTGTGGGAATTATACACCATTCTGAATGGTGTGGGGATTGTCGAGAAAACCGAATGGTGTGGAGATTGTAGTCAAGTCTGAATTGTGAGGGAATTGTAGACCAGTCTGAATGGTGTGTAGATTGTAGACCAGTCTGAATGGTGTGGGGATTGTAGACCAGTCTGAATTGTGTTTGGATTGCAGACCAGTCTGAATGGTGTAGAGATTGGTGAGAAGTCTGAATGGTGTGGAGATTGTAGACCGGTTAGAATGGTGTGGAGATTGTAGACCAGTCTGAATTCTGTGAGGATTGTAGACCTGTCTGAATGGTGTTGGCAATGTAGACCAGTGTGAAAGGTGTGGGGATTGTAGACCAGTCTGAACGGTGCGGACACTGTAGACCAGTCTGAATGGTGTGGAGATTGCAGACCAGTCTGAAAGCTGTGGAGATTGTAGACCAGTCTGAAAGGTGTCGAGAATGTAGATCAGTCTGAATGATGTGGGGATTGTAGACCAGTCTGAATGGTGTGTGGATTGTAGACCAGTCTGAAAGGTGTCGAGATTATAGAACTGTCTGAATGGAGTTGAGATTGTAGACCAGTCTGAATGGAGTGGAGATTGTATACCAGACTGAATGGAGTGGAGGTTGTAAACCAATCTGAATGGTAGTAGGGATTGCAGAAATGTCTGAATGATTTGCAGATTTTCGAACAGTCGGAGTAGTGTCGTGAATGTAGACTAGTGTCAATGTTGTGGGAATTATACACCATTCTGAATGGTGTGGGGATTGTCGACCAATCTGAATGGTGTGGCGATTGTAGTCAAGTCTGAATTGTGAGGGGATTGTAGACAAGTCTGAATGGTGTGTGGATTGTAGACCAGTCTGAATTGTGTTTGGATTGCAGACCAGTCTGAACGGTGTAGAGATTGGTGACAAGTCTGAATGGTGTGGAGATTGTAGACCGGTTAGAAAGGTGTGGAGATTGTAGACCAGTCTGAATTCTGTGAGGATTCAAGACCTGTCTGAATGGTGTGGGGATTGCATACCAGTCTGAATGGTGTGGAGTTTGTAGACCAGTCTTAATGGTGTGTCGATTGTAGACCAGTCTGAATGGTGTGGAGATTATAGACAGTCTGAATGGAGTTGAGATTGTAGACCAGTCTGAATGGTCTGCAGATTGTAGACCAGTCTGAATGGTGTGGGGATTGCATACCAGTCTGAATGGTGTGGAGTGTAGACCTGTCTGAAAGGTGTGGAGATTGTAGACCAGTCTGAATTGTGTGGAGATTGTAGACCAGTCTGAATGGTGTGGAGATTGTAGACCAGTCTGAATGGTGTGGCGATTGTAGACCAGTCTGAGTGGTGTGGAGTTTGTAGATCAGACTGAGTGGTGTGGAGATTGTAGACCAGTCTGAATGGTGTGGGGATTGCATACCAGTCTGAATGGTGTGGGGATTGTAGACCAGTCTGAATGATGTGGAGATTGTAGACCAGTCTGAATGGTGTGGAGATTGTAGACCAGTCTGAATGGTGTGGAGATTGTAGACCTGTCTGAATGGAGTTGAGATTGTTGACCAGTCTGAATGGACTTGAGATTGTAGACCAGTCTGAATGGTGTGGAGATTGTAGACCAGTCTGAATGGTGTGTGGATTTTAGACCAGACTGAATGGAGTGGAGATTGTAAACCAGTCTGAATGGAGTGGGGATTGTAGAACAGTCTGAATGGTGTGTGGATTGTAGACCAGTCTGAATGGTGTGGAGATTGTAGATCTGTCTGAATTGTGTGGGGATTGTATACCAGTCTGAATGGTGTGGAGAGTGTAGACCAGTCTGTATGGTGTGTGGATTTTATACCAGTCTGAATGGTGTGGGGATTGTAGACCAGTCTGAATAGTGTGGAGATTGTAGACCAGTCTGAATGGTGTGGAGATTGTAGACCTGTCTGAATGGAGTTGAGATTCTTGACCAGTCTGAATGGACTTGAGATTGTTGACAAGTCTGATTGGTGTGGAGATTGTTGACCAGTCTGAATTCTGTGGAGATTGTAGACCAGTCTGAATGGTGTGGAGAATGTAGATCAGTCTGAATGATGTGGGGATTGTAGACCAGTCTGAATGGTGTGTGGATTGTAGACCAGTCTGAATGGTGTGGAGAATGTAGATCAGTCTGAATGGTGTGGAGATTGCAGAGCAGTCTGAACGGTGTGGAGATTGTAGACCAGTCTGAATGGTGTGGAGATTGTAGACCAGTCTGAATGGTGTGGAGATTGTAGACCAGTCTGAGTGGTGTGGAGTTTGTAGATCAGACTGAGTCGTGTGGAGATTGTAGACCAGTCTGAATGGTGTGGGGATTGCATACCAGTCTGAATGGTGTGGAGTTTGTAGACCAGTCTTAATGGTGTGTCGATTGTAGACCAGTCTGAATGGTGTGGAGATTATAGACTGTCTGAATGGAGTTGAGATTGTAGACCAGTCTGAATGGTGTGCAGATTGTAGACCAGTCTGAATGGTGTGGGGATTGCATACCAGTCTGAATGGTGTGGAGTGTAGACCTGTCTGAAAGGTGTGGAGATTGTAGACCAGTCTGAATTGTGTGAGGATTGTAGACCGGTCTGAATGGTGTGGGGATTGTAGATTAGTCTGAATGTAGTGCAGATTGCAGACAAGACTGCGTCGTTTGGGGTTTATGTTACAATCTCAATGATGGTCTGGAGATTGTAGACCATTCCGAATGTTGTGGGGATTTTCGACCAGTCTGAATGGAGTTGAGATTGTAGACCAGTCTGAATGGAGTTGAGATTGTAGACCAGTCTGAATGGTGTGGAGATTGTAGACCTGTCTGAATGGAGTTGAGATTCTTGACCAGTCTGAATGGACTTGAGATTGTAGACAAGTCTGAATTGTGTGGAGATTGTTGACCAGTCTGAATTCTGTGGGGATTGCATACCAGTCTGAATGGTGTGGGGATTGTAGACCAGTCTGAATGGTGTGGAGATTGTAGACCAGTCTGAATGGTGTGGAGATTGTAGACCAGTCTGAATGGTGTGTGGATTTTAGACCAGACTGAATGGTGTGGAGATTGTAGACCTGTCTGAATGGAGTTGAGATTCTTGACCAGTCTGAATGGACTTGAGATGGTAGACGAGTCTGAATGGTGTGGAGATTGTTGACCATTCCGAATGTTGTGGGAATTGTCGACCAGTCTGAAAGGA
Organism: Hypanus sabinus; assembly: GCF_030144855.1. Lineage (NCBI taxonomy): Eukaryota > Metazoa > Chordata > Chondrichthyes > Myliobatiformes > Dasyatidae > Hypanus > Hypanus sabinus. Next base: position 21,175 of record NW_026779613.1, read on the forward strand.
GTTGAGATTGTAGACCAGTCTGAATGGAGATGAGATTGTAGACCAGTCTGAATGGTGTGGAGATTGTAGACCTGTCTGAATGGAGTTGAGATTCTTGACCAGTCTCAATGGACTTGAGATTGTAGACCAGTCTGAATGGTGTGGAGATTGTAGACCAGTCTGAATTGTGTTGGGATTGCTTACCAGTCTGAATGGTGTGTGGATTTTAGACCAGACTGAATGGAGTGGAGATTGTAGACCAGTCCGAATGGAGTGGCGATTGAAGAACAGTCTGAATGGTGTGTGGATTGTAGACCAGTCTGAATGGTGTGGGGATTGCATACCAGTCTGAATGGTGTGGAGATTGTAGACCACTCTGAAAGGTGCCGAGATTATAGAACTGTCTGAATGGAGTTGAGATTGTAGACCAGTCTGAATGGAGTGGAGATTGTATACCAGACTGAATGGAGTGGAGGTTGTAAACCAATCTGAATGGTAGTAGGGATTGCAGAAATGTCTGAATGATTTGGAGATTTTCGAACAGTCGGAGTAGTGTCGTGAATGTAGACTAGTGTCAATGTTGTGGGAATTATACACCATTCTGAATGGTGTGGGGATTGTCGACCAATCTGAATGGTGTGGCGATTGTAGTCAAGTCTGAATTGTGAGGGGATTGTAGACAAGTCTGAATGGTGTGTGGATTGTAGACCAGTCTGAATTGTGTTTGGATTGCAGACCAGTCTGAACGGTGTAGAGAGTGGTGACAAGTCTGAATGGTGTGGAGATTGTAGACCGGTTAGAATGGTGTGGAGATTGTAGACCAGTCTGAATTCTGTGAGGATTGTAGACCTGTCTGAAAGGTGTGGAGATTGCAGAGCAGTCTGAACGGTGTGGAGATTGTAGACCAGTCTGAATGGTGTGGAGATTGTAGACCAGTCTGAATGGTGTGGAGATTGTAGACCAGTCTGAGTGGTGTGGAGTTTGTAGATCAGACTGAGTGGTGTGGAGATTGTAGACCAGTCTGAATGGTGTGGGGATTGCATACCAGTCTGAATGGTGTGGGGATTGTAGACCAGTCTGAATGGTGCGGAGATTGTAGACCAGTCTGAATGGTGTGGAGATTGTAGATCTGTCTGAATTGTGTGGGGATTGTATACCAGTCTGAATGGTGTGGAGAGTGTAGACCAGTCTGTATGGTGTGTGGATTTTATACCAGTCTGAATGGTGTGGGGATTGTAGACCAGTCTGAATAGTGTGGAGATTGTAGATCAGTCTGAATGGTGTGGGGATGTAGAGCAGTCTGAATGATGTGGGGATTGTAGACCAGTCTGAATGGTGTGTGCATTGTAGACCAGTCTGAATGGTGTGGAGAATGTAGATCAGTCTGAATGATGTGGGGATTGTAGACCAGTCTGAATGGTGTGTGGATTGTAGACCAGTCTGAATGGTGTGGGGATTGTAGACCAGTCTGAATTGTGTTTGGATTGCAGACCAGTCTGAATGGTGTAGAGATTGGTGAGAAGTCTGAATGGTGTGGAGATTGTAGACCGGTTAGAATGGTGTGGAGATTGTAGACCAGTCTGAATTCTGTGAGGATTGTAGACCTGTCTGAATGGTGTTGGCAATGTAGACCAGTGTGAAAGGTGTGGGGATTGTAGACCAGTCTGAACGGTGCGGACACTGTAGACCAGTCTGAATGGTGTGGAGATTGCAGACCAGTCTGAAAGCTGTGGAGATTGTAGACCAGTCTGAAAGGTGTCGAGAATGTAGATGAGTCTGAATGATGTGGGGATTGTAGACCAGTCTGAATGGTGTGTGGATTGTAGACCAGTCTGAATGGTGTGGAGAATGTAGATCAGTCTGAATGGTGTGGAGATTGTAGACCAGTCTGAATGGTGTGGGGATTGCATACCAGTCTGAATGGTGTTGAGATTGTAGACCAATCTGAAAGCTGCCGAGATTATAGAACTGTCTGAATGGAGTTGAGATTGTAGACCAGTCTGAATGGAGTGGAGATTGTATACCAGACTGAATGGAGTGGAGGTTGTAAACCAATCTGAATGGTAGTAGGGATTGCAGAAATGTCTGAATGATTTGGAGATTTTCGAACAGTCGGAGTAGTGTCGTGAATGTAGACTAGTGTCAATGTTGTGGGAATTATACACCATTCTGAATGGTGTGGGGATTGTCGACCAATCTGAATGGTATGGCGATTGTAGTCAAGTCTGAATTCTGAGGGTATTGTAGACAAGTCTGAATGGTGTGTGGATTGTAGACCAGTCTGAATTGTGTTTGAATTGCAGACCAGTCTGAACGATGTAGAGATTGGTGACAAGTCTGAATGGTGTGGAGATTGTAGACCGGTTAGAATGGTGTGGAGATTGTAGACCAGTCTGAATTCTGTGAGGATTGTAGAACTGTCTGAATGGTGTGGAGATTGCAGAGCAGTCTGAACGGTGTGGAGATTGTAGACCAGTCTGAATGGTGTGGAGATTGTAGACCAGTCTGAATGGTGTGGCGATTGTAGACCAGTCTGCGTGGTGTGGAGTTTGTAGATCAGACTGAGTGGTGTGGAGATTGTAGACCAGTCTGAATGGTGTGGGGATTGCATACCAGTCTGAATGGTGTGGGGATTGTAGACCAGTCTGAATGGTGTGGAGATTGTAGACCATTCTGAATGGTGTGGAGATTGTAGATCAGACTGAATTGTGTGGGGATTGCATACCAGTCTGAATGGTGTGGAGATTGTAGACCAGTCTGAATGGTGTGGAGATTGTAGACCTGTCTGAATGGAGTTGAGATTCTTGACCAGTCTCAATGGACTTGAGATTGTAGACCAGTCTGAATGGTGTGGAGATTGTAGACCAGTCTGAATTGTGTTGGGATTGCTTACAAGTCTGAATGGTGTGTGGATTTTAGACCAGACTGAATGGAGTGGAGATTGTAGACCAGTCCGAATGGAGTGGCGATTGAAGAACAGTCTGAATGGTGTGTGGATTGTAGACCAGTCTGAATGGTGTGGGGATTGCATACCAGTCTGAATGGTGTGGAGATTGTAGACCACTCTGAAAGGTGCCGAGATTATAGAACTGTCTGAATGGAGTTGAGATTGTAGACCAGTCTGAATGGAGTGGAGATTGTATACCAGACTGAATGGAGTGGAGGTTGTAAACCAATCTGAATGGTAGTAGGGATTGCAGAAATGTCTGAATGATTTGGAGATTTTCGAACAGTCGGAGTAGTGTCGTGAATGTAGACTAGTGTCAATGTTGTGGGAATTATACACCATTCTGAATGGTGTGGGGATTGTCGACCAATCTGAATGGTGTGGCGATTGTAGTCAAGTCTGAATTGTGAGGGGATTGTAGACAAGTCTGAATGGTGTGTGGATTGTAGACCAGTCTGAATTGTGTTTGGATTGCAGACCAGTCTGTACGGTGTAGAGATTGGTGACAAGTCTGAATGGTGTGGAGATTGTAGACCGGTTAGAATGGTGTGGAGATTGTAGACCAGTCTGAATTCTGTGAGGATTGTAGACCTGTCTGAAAGGTGTGGAGATTGCAGAGCAGTCTGAACGGTGTGGAGATTGTAGACCAGTCTGAATGGTGTGGAGATTGTAGACCAGTCTGAATGGTGTGGAGATTGTAGACCAGTCTGAGTGGTGTGGAGTTTGTAGATCAGACTGAGTGGTGTGGAGATTGTAGACCAGTCTGAATGGTGTGGGGATTGCATACCAGTCTCAATGGTGTGGGGATTGTAGACCAGTCTGAATGGTGCGGAGATTGTAGACCAGTCTGAATGGTGTGGAGATTGTAGATCTGTCTGAATTGTGTGGGGATTGTATACCAGTCTGAATGGTGTGGAGAGTGTAGACCAGTCTGTATGGTGTGTGGATTTTATACCAGTCTGAATGGTGTGGGGATTGTAGACCAGTCTGAATAGTGTGGAGATTGTAGATCAGTCTGAATGGTGTGGGGATGTAGAGCAGTCTGAATGATGTGGGGATTGTAGACCAGTCTGAATGGTGTGTGCATTGTAGACCAGTCTGAATGGTGTGGAGAATGTAGATCAGTCTGAATGATGTGGGGATTGTAGACCAGTCTGAATGGTGTGTGGATTGTAGACCAGTCTGAATGGTGTGGGGATTGTAGACCAGTCTGAATTGTGTTTGGATTGCAGACCAGTCTGAATGGTGTAGAGATTGGTGAGAAGTCTGAATGGTGTGGAGATTGTAGACCGGTTAGAATGGTGTGGAGATTGTAGACCAGTCTGAATTCTGTGAGGATTGTAGACCTGTCTGAATGGTGTTGGCAATGTAGACCAGTGTGAAAGGTGTGGGGATTGTAGACCAGTCTGAACGGTGCGGACACTGTAGACCAGTCTGAATGGTGTGGAGATTGCAGACCAGTCTGAAAGCTGTGGAGATTGTAGACCAGTCTGAAAGGTGTCGAGAATGTAGATGAGTCTGAATGATGTGGGGATTGTAGACCAGTCTGAATGGTGTGTGGATTGTAGACCAGTCTGAATGGTGTGGAGAATGTAGATCAGTCTGAATGGTGTGGAGATTGTAGACCAGTCTGAATGGTGTGGGGATTGCATACCAGTCTGAATGGTGTTGAGATTGTAGACCAATCTGAAAGCTGCCGAGATTATAGAACTGTCTGAATGGAGTTGAGATTGTAGACCAGTCTGAATGGAGTGGAGATTGTATACCAGACTGAATGGAGTGGAGGTTGTAAACCAATCTGAATGGTAGTAGGGATTGCAGAAATGTCTGAATGATTTGGAGATTTTCGAACAGTCGGAGTAGTGTCGTGAATGTAGACTAGTGTCAATGTTGTGGGAATTATACACCATTCTGAATGGTGTGGGGATTGTCGACCAATCTGAATGGTATGGCGATTGTAGTCAAGTCTGAATTCTGAGGGTATTGTAGACAAGTCTGAATGGTGTGTGGATTGTAGACCAGTCTGAATTGTGTTTGAATTGCAGACCAGTCTGAACGGTGTAGAGATTGGTGACAAGTCTGAATGGTGTGGAGATTGTAGACCGGTTAGAATGGTGTGGAGATTGTAGACCAGTCTGAATTCTGTGAGGATTGTAGAACTGTCTGAATGGTGTGGAGATTGCAGAGCAGTCTGAACGGTGTGGAGATTGTAGACCAGTCTGAGTGGTGTGGAGATTGTAGACCAGTCTGAATGGTGTGGGGATTGCATACCAGTCTGAATGGTGTGGGGATTGTAGACCAGTCTGAATGGTGTGGAGATTGTAGACCATTCTGAATGGTGTGGAGATTGTAGATCAGACTGAATTGTGTGGGGATTGCATACCAGTCTGAATGGTGTGGAGATTGTAGACCAGTCTGAATGGTGTGGAGATTGTAGACCTGTCTGAATGGAGTTGAGATTGTTGACCAGTCTGAATGGACTTGAGATTGTAGACCAGTCTGAATGGTGTGGAGATTGTAGACCAGTCTGAATGGTGTGTGGATTTTAGACCAGACTGAATTGAGTGGAGATTGTAAACCAGTCTGAATGGAGTGGGGATTGTAGAACAGTCTGAATGGTGTGTGGATTGTAGACCAGTCTGAATGGTGTGGAGATTGTAGATCTGTCTGAATTGTGTGGGGATTGTATACCAGTCTGAATGGTGTGGAGAGTGTAGACCAGTCTGTATGGTGTGTGGATTTTATACCAGTCTGAATGGTGTGGGGATTGTAGACCAGTCTAAATAGTGTGGAGATTGTAGATCAGTCTGAATGGTGTGGGGATGTAGAGCAGTCTGAATGATGTGGGGATTGTGGACCAGTCTGAATGGTGTGTGCATTGTAGACCAGTCTGAATGGTGTGGAGAATGTAGGTCAGTCTGAATGATGTGGGGATTGTAGACCAGTCTGAATGGTGTGTGGATTGTAGACCAGTCTGAATGGTGTGGAGAATGTAGATCAGTCTGAATGGTGTGGAGATTGTAGACCAGTCTGAATGGTGTTTGGTGTTTGCATACCAGTCTGAATGGTGTTGAGATTGTAGACCAATCTGAAAGGTGCCGAGATTATAGAACTGTCTGAATGGAGTTGAGATTGTAGACCAGTCTGAGTGGAGTGGAGATTGTATACCAGACTGAATGGAGTGAAGGTTGTAAACCAATCTGAATGGTAGTAGGGATTGCAGAAATGCCTGAATGATTTGGAGTTTTTCGAACAGTCGGAGTTGTGTCGTGAATGTAGACTAGTGTCAATGTTGTGGGAATTATACACCATTCTGAATGGTGTGGGGATTGTCGAGAAAACCGAATGGTGTGGAGATTGTAGTCAAGTCTGAATTGTGAGGGGATTGTAGACCAGTCTGAATGGTGTGTGGATTGTAGACCAGTCTGAATGGTGTGGGGATTGTAGACCAGTCTGAATTGTGTTTGGATTGCAGTCCAGTCTGAATGGTGTAGAGATTGGTGAGAAGTCTGAATGGTGTGGAGATTCTAGACCGGTTAGAATGGTGTGGAGATTGTAGACCAGTCTGAATTCTGTGAGGATTGTAGACCTGTCTGAATGGTGTTGGCAATGTAGACCAGTGTGAAAGGTGTGGGGATAGAAGACCAGTCTTAACGGTGCGGACACTGTAGACCAGTCTGAATGGTGTGGAGATTGCAGACCAGTCTGAAAGCTGTGGAGATTGTAGACCAGTCTGAATGGTGTGGAGATTGCAGAGCAGTCTGAACGGTGTGGAGATTGTAGACCAGTCTGAATGGTGTGGAGATTGCAGACCAGTCTGAAAGCTGTGGAGATTGTAGACCAGTCTGAAAGGTGTCGAGAATGTAGATGAGTCTGAATGATGTGGGGATTGTAGACCAGTCTGAATGGTGTGTGGATTGTAGACCAGTCTGAATGGTGTGGAGAATGTAGATCAGTCTGAATGGTGTGGAGATTGTAGACCAGTCTGAATGGTGTGGGGATTGCATACCAGTCTGAATGGTGTTGAGATTGTAGACCAATCTGAAAGCTGCCGAGATTATAGAACTGTCTGAATGGAGTTGAGATTGTAGACCAGTCTGAATGGAGTGGAGATTGTATACCAGACTGAATGGAGTGGAGGTTGTAAACCAATCTGAATGGTAGTAGGGATTGCAGAAATGTCTGAATGATTTGGAGATTTTCGAACAGTCGGAGTAGTGTTGTGAATGTAGACTAGTGTCAATGTTGTGGGAATTATACACCATTCTGAATGGTGTGGGGATTGTCGACCAATCTGAATGGTATGGCGATTGTAGTCAAGTCTGAATTCTGAGGGTATTGTAGACAAGTCTGAATGGTGTGTGGATTGTAGACCAGTCTGAATTGTGTTTGAATTGCAGACCAGTCTGAACGGTGTAGAGATTGGTGACAAGTCTGAATGGTGTGGAGATTGTAGACCGGTTAGAATGGTGTGGAGATTGTAGACCAGTCTGAATTCTGTGAGGATTGTAGAACTGTCTGAATGGTGTGGAGATTGCAGAGCAGTCTGAACGGTGTGGAGATTGTAGACCAGTCTGAATGGTGTGGAGATTGTAGACCAGTCTGAATGGTGTGGCGATTGTAGACCAGTCTGCGTGGTGTGGAGTTTGTAGATCAGACTGAGTGGTGTGGAGATTGTAGACCAGTCTGAATGGTGTGGGGATTGCATACCAGTCTGAATGGTGTGGGGATTGTAGACCAGTCTGAATGGTGTGGAGATTGTAGACCATTCTGAATGGTGTGGAGATTGTAGATCAGACTGAATTGTGTGGGGATTGCATACCAGTCTGAATGGTGTGGAGATTGTAGACCAGTCTGAATGGTGTGGAGATTGTAGACCTGTCTGAATGGAGTTGAGATTGTTGACCAGTCTGAATGGACTTGAGATTGTAGACCAGTCTGAATGGTGTGGAGATTGTAGACCAGTCTGAATGGTGTGTGGATTTTAGACCAGACTGAATTGAGTGGAGATTGTAAACCAGTCTGAATGGAGTGGGGATTGTAGAACAGTCTGAATGGTGTGTGGATTGTAGACCAGTCTGAATGGTGTGGAGATTGTAGATCTGTCTGAATTGTGTGGGGATTGTATACCAGTCTGAATGGTGTGGAGAGTGTAGACCAGTCTGTATGGTGTGTGGATTTTATACCAGTCTGAATGGTGTGGGGATTGTAGACCAGTCTAAATAGTGTGGAGATTGTAGATCAGTCTGAATGGTGTGGGGATGTAGAGCAGTCTGAATGATGTGGGGATTGTGGACCAGTCTGAATGGTGTGTGCATTGTAGACCAGTCTGAATGGTGTGGAGAATGTAGGTCAGTCTGAATGATGTGGGGATTGTAGACCAGTCTGAATGGTGTGTGGATTGTAGACCAGTCTGAATGGTGTGGAGAATGTAGATCAGTCTGAATGGTGTGGAGATTGTAGACCAGTCTGAATGGTGTTTGGTGTTTGCATACCAGTCTGAATGGTGTTGAGATTGTAGACCAATCTGAAAGGTGCCGAGATTATAGAACTGTCTGAATGGAGTTGAGATTGTAGACCAGTCTGAGTGGAGTGGAGATTGTATACCAGACTGAATGGAGTGAAGGTTGTAAACCAATCTGAATGGTAGTAGGGATTGCAGAAATGCCTGAATGATTTGGAGTTTTTCGAACAGTCGGAGTTGTGTCGTGAATGTAGACTAGTGTCAATGTTGTGGGAATTATACACCATTCTGAATGGTGTGGGGATTGTCGAGAAAACCGAATGGTGTGGAGATTGTAGTCAAGTCTGAATTGTGAGGGGATTGTAGACCAGTCTGAATGGTGTGTGGATTGTAGACCAGTCTGAATGGTGTGGGGATTGTAGACCAGTCTGAATTGTGTTTGGATTGCAGTCCAGTCTGAATGGTGTAGAGATTGGTGAGAAGTCTGAATGGTGTGGAGATTCTAGACCGGTTAGAATGGTGTGGAGATTGTAGACCAGTCTGAATTCTGTGAGGATTGTAGACCTGTCTGAATGGTGTTGGCAATGTAGACCAGTGTGAAAGGTGTGGGGATAGAAGACCAGTCTTAACGGTGCGGACACTGTAGACCAGTCTGAATGGTGTGGAGATTGCAGACCAGTCTGAAAGCTGTGGAGATTGTAGACCAGTCTGAATGGTGTGGAGATTGCAGAGCAGTCTGAACGGTGTGGAGATTGTAGACCAGTCTGAATGGTGTGGAGATTGTAGACCAGTCTGAATGGTGTGGAGATTGTAGTCCAGTCTGAGTGGTGTGGAGTTTGTAGATCAGACTGAGTGGTGTGGAGATTGTAGACCAGTCTGAATGGTGTGGGGATTGCATACCAGTCTGAATGGTGTGGAGTTTGTAGACCAGTCTGAATGGTGTGGCAATTGTAGACCATTCTGAATGGTGTGGGGATTGTCGACCAATCTGAATGGTATGGCGATTGTAGTCAAGTCTGAATTGTGAGGGGATTGTAGACCAGTCTGAATTGTGTTTGAATTGCAGACCAGTCTGAACGGTGTAGAGATTGGTGACAAGTCTGAATGGTGTGGACATTGTAGACAGGTTAGAATGGTGTGGAGATTGTAGACCAGTCTGAATTCTGTGAGGATTGTAGACCTGTCTGAATGGTGTGGAGATTGCAGAGCAGTCTGAACGGTGTGGAGATTGTAGACCAGTCTGAATGGTGTGGAGATAGTAGACCAGTCTGAATGGAGTGGCGATTGAAGAACAGTCTGAATGGTGTGTGGATTGTAGACCAGTCTGAATGGTGTGGGGATTGCATACCAGTCTGAATGGTGTGGAGATTGTAGACCACTCTGAAAGGTGCCGAGATTATAGAACTGTCTGAATGGAGTTGAGATTGTAGACCAGTCTGAATGGAGTGGAGATTGTATACCAGACTGAATGGAGTGGAGGTTGTAAACCAATCTGAATGGTAGTAGGGATTGCAGAAATGTCTGAATGATTTGGAGATTTTCGAACAGTCGGAGTAGTGTCGTGAATGTAGACTAGTGTCAATGTTGTGGGAATTATACACCATTCTGAATGGTGTGGGGATTGTCGACCAATCTGAATGGTGTGGCGATTGTAGTCAAGTCTGAATTGTGAGGGGATTGTAGACAAGTCTGAATGGTGTGTGGATTGTAGACCAGTCTGAATTGTGTTTGGATTGCAGACCAGTCTGTACGGTGTAGAGATTGGTGACAAGTCTGAATGGTGTGGAGATTGTAGACCGGTTAGAATGGTGTGGAGATTGTAGACCAGTCTGAATTCTGTGAGGATTGTAGACCTGTCTGAATGGTGTGGAGATTGCAGAGCAGTCTGAACGGTGTGGAGATTGTAGACCAGTCTGAATGGTGTGGAGATTGTAGACCAGTCTGAATGGTGTGGAGATTGTAGACCAGTCTGAGTGGTGTGGAGTTTGTAGATCAGACTGAGTGGTGTGGAGATTGTAGACCAGTCTGAATGGTGTGGGGATTGCATACCAGTCTGAATGGTGTGGGGATTGTAGACCAGTCTGAATGGTGCGGAGATTGTAGACCAGTCTGAATGGTGTGGAGATTGTAGATCAGAATGAATTGTGTGGGGATTGCATAGCAGTCTGAATGGTGTGGAGATTGTAGACCAGTCTGAATGGTGTGGAGATTATAGACCTGTCTGAATGGAGTTGAGATTGTTGACCAGTCTGAATGGACTTGAGATTGTAGACCAGTCTGAATGGTGTGGAGATTGTAGACCAGTCTGAATGGTGTGGAGATTGTAGATCTGTCTGAATTGTGTGGGGATTGTATACCAGTCTGAATGGTGTGGAGAGTGTAGACCAGTCTGTATGGTGTGTGGATTTTATACCAGTCTGAATGGTGTGGGGATTGTAGACCAGTCTGAATAGTGTGGAGATTGTAGATCAGTCTGAATGGTGTGGGGATGTAGAGCAGTCTGAATGATGTGGGGATTGTAGACCAGTCTGAATGGTGTGTGCATTGTAGACCAGTCTGAATGGTGTGGAGAATGTAGACCAGTCTGAATTGTGTTTGGATTGCAGACCAGTCTGAATGGTGTAGAGATTGGTGAGAAGTCTGAATGGTGTGGAGATTGTAGACCAGTCTGAATTCTGTGAGGATTGTAGACCTGTCTGAATGGTGTTGGCAATGTAGACCAGTGTGAAAGGTGTGGGGATTGTAGACCAGTCTGAACGGTGCGGACACTGTAGACCAGTCTGAATGGTGTGGAGATTGCAGACCAGTCTGAAAGCTGTGGAGATTGTAGACCAGTCTGAAAGGTGTCGAGAATGTAGATGAGTCTGAATGATGTGGGGATTGTAGACCAGTCTGAATGGTGTGTGGATTGTAGACCAGTCTGAATGGTGTGGAGAATGTAGATCAGTCTGAATGGTGTGGAGATTGTAGACCAGTCTGAATGGTGTGGGGATTGCATACCAGTCTGAATGGTGTTGAGATTGTAGACCAATCTGAAAGCTGCCGAGATTATAGAACTGTCTGAATGGAGTTGAGATTGTAGACCAGTCTGAATGGAGTGGAGATTGTATACCAGACTGAATGGAGTGGAGGTTGTAAACCAATCTGAATGGTAGTAGGGATTGCAGAAATGTCTGAATGATTTGGAGATTTTCGAACAGTCGGAGTAGTGTCGTGAATGTAGACTAGTGTCAATGTTGTGGGAATTATACACCATTCTGAATGGTGTGGGGATTGTCGACCAATCTGAATGGTATGGCGATTGTAGTCAAGTCTGAATTCTGAGGGTATTGTAGACAAGTCTGAATGGTGTGTGGATTGTAGACCAGTCTGAATTGTGTTTGAATTGCAGACCAGTCTGAACGGTGTAGAGATTGGTGACAAGTCTGAATGGTGTGGAGATTGTAGACCGGTTAGAATGGTGTGGAGATTGTAGACCAGTCTGAATTCTGTGAGGATTGTAGACCTGTCTGAATGGTGTGGAGATTGCAGAGCAGTCTGAACGGTGTGGAGATTGTAGACCAGTCTGAATGGTGTGGAGATTGTAGACCAGTCTGAATGGTGTGGCGATTGTAGACCAGTCTGCGTGGTGTGGAGTTTGTAGATCAGACTGAGTGGTGTGGAGATTGTAGACCAGTCTGAATGGTGTGGGGATTGCATACCAGTCTGAATGGTGTGGGGATTGTAGACCAGTCTGAATGGTGTGGAGATTGTAGACCATTCTGAATGGTGTGGAGATTGTAGATCAGACTGAATTGTGTGGGGATTGCATACCAGTCTGAATGGTGTGGAGATTGTAGACCAGTCTGAATGGTGTGGAGATTGTAGACCTGTCTGAATGGAGTTGAGATTGTTGACCAGTCTGAATGGACTTGAGATTGTAGACCAGTCTGAATGGTGTGGAGATTGTAGACCAGTCTGAATGGTGTGTGGATTTTAGACCAGACTGAATTGAGTGGAGATTGTAAACCAGTCTGAATGGAGTGGGGATTGTAGAACAGTCTGAATGGTGTGTGGATTGTAGACCAGTCTGAATGGTGTGGAGATTGTAGATCTGTCTGAATTGTGTGGGGATTGTATACCAGTCTGAATGGTGTGGAGAGTGTAGACCAGTCTGTATGGTGTGTGGATTTTATACCAGTCTGAATGGTGTGGGGATTGTAGACCAGTCTAAATAGTGTGGAGATTGTAGATCAGTCTGAATGGTGTGGGGATGTAGAGCAGTCTGAATGATGTGGCGATTGTGGACCAGTCTGAATGGTGTGTGCATTGTAGACCAGTCTGAATGGTGTGGAGAATGTAGGTCAGTCTGAATGATGTGGGGATTGTAGACCAGTCTGAATGGTGTGTGGATTGTAGACCAGTCTGAATGGTGTGGAGAATGTAGATCAGTCTGAATGGTGTGGAGATTGTAGACCAGTCTGAATGGTGTTTGGTGTTTGCATACCAGTCTGAATGGTGTTGAGATTGTAGACCAATCTGAAAGGTGCCGAGATTATAGACCTGTCTGAATGGTGTGGAGATTGCAGAGCAGTCTGAACGGTGTGGAGATTGTAGACCAGTCTGAATGGTGTGGAGATAGTAGACCAGTCTGAATGGAGTGGCGATTGAAGAACAGTCTGAATGGTGTGGAGATTGTAGATCAGTCTGAATGGTGTGGGGATGTAGAGCAGTCTGAATGATGTGGCGATTGTGGACCAGTCTGAATGGTGTGTGCATTGTAGACCAGTCTGAATGGTGTGGAGAATGTAGGTCAGTCTGAATGATGTGGGGATTGTAGACCAGTCTGAATGGTGTGTGGATTGTAGACCAGTCTGAATGGTGTGGAGAATGTAGATCAGTCTGAATGGTGTGGAGATTGTAGACCAGTCTGAATGGTGTTTGGTGTTTGCATACCAGTCTGAATGGTGTTGAGATTGTAGACCAATCTGAAAGGTGCCGAGATTATAGACCTGTCTGAATGGTGTGGAGATTGCAGAGCAGTCTGAACGGTGTGGAGATTGTAGACCAGTCTGAATGGTGTGGAGATAGTAGACCAGTCTGAATGGAGTGGCGATTGAAGAACAGTCTGAATGGTGTGTGGATTGTAGACCAATCTGAAAGGTGCCGAGATTATAGAACTGTCTGAATGGAGTTGAGATTGTAGACCAGTCTGAGTGGAGTGGAGATTGTATACCAGACTGAATGGAGTGAAGGTTGTAAACCAATCTGAATGGTAGTAGGGATTGCAGAAATGCCTGAATGATTTGGAGTTTTTCGAACAGTCGGAGTTGTGTCGTGAATGTAGACTAGTGTCAATGTTGTGGGAATTATACACCATTCTGAATGGTGTGGGGATTGTCGAGAAAACCGAATGGTGTGGAGATTGTAGTCAAGTCTGAATTGTGAGGGGATTGTAGACCAGTCTGAATGGTGTGTGGATTGTAGACCAGTCTGAATGGTGTGGGGATTGTAGACCAGTCTGAATTGTGTTTGGATTGCAGTCCAGTCTGAATGGTGTAGAGATTGGTGAGAAGTCTGAATGGTGTGGAGATTCTAGACCGGTTAGAATGGTGTGGAGATTGTAGACCAGTCTGAATTCTGTGAGGATTGTAGACCTGTCTGAATGGTGTTGGCAATGTAGACCAGTGTGAAAGGTGTGGGGATAGAAGACCAGTCTTAACGGTGCGGACACTGTAGACCAGTCTGAATGGTGTGGAGATTGCAGACCAGTCTGAAAGCTGTGGAGATTGTAGACCAGTCTGAATGGTGTGGAGATTGCAGAGCAGTCTGAACGGTGTGGAGATTGTAGACCAGTCTGAATGGTGTGGAGATTGCAGACCAGTCTGAAAGCTGTGGAGATTGTAGACCAGTCTGAAAGGTGTCGAGAATGTAGATGAGTCTGAATGATGTGGGGATTGTAGACCAGTCTGAATGGTGTGTGGATTGTAGACCAGTCTGAATGGTGTGGAGAATGTAGATCAGTCTGAATGGTGTGGAGATTGTAGACCAGTCTGAATGGTGTGGGGATTGCATACCAGTCTGAATGGTGTTGAGATTGTAGACCAATCTGAAAGCTGCCGAGATTATAGAACTGTCTGAATGGAGTTGAGATTGTAGACCAGTCTGAATGGAGTGGAGATTGTATACCAGACTGAATGGAGTGGAGGTTGTAAACCAATCTGAATGGTAGTAGGGATTGCAGAAATGTCTGAATGATTTGGAGATTTTCGAACAGTCGGAGTAGTGTCGTGAATGTAGACTAGTGTCAATGTTGTGGGAATTATACACCATTCTGAATGGTGTGGGGATTGTCGACCAATCTGAATGGTATGGCGATTGTAGTCAAGTCTGAATTCTGAGGGTATTGTAGACAAGTCTGAATGGTGTGTGGATTGTAGACCAGTCTGAATTGTGTTTGAATTGCAGACCAGTCTGAACGGTGTAGAGATTGGTGACAAGTCTGAATGGTGTGGAGATTGTAGACCGGTTAGAATGGTGTGGAGATTGTAGACCAGTCTGAATTCTGTGAGGATTGTAGAACTGTCTGAATGGTGTGGAGATTGCAGAGCAGTCTGAACGGTGTGGAGATTGTAGACCAGTCTGAATGGTGTGGAGATTGTAGACCAGTCTGAATGGTGTGGCGATTGTAGACCAGTCTGCGTGGTGTGGAGTTTGTAGATCAGACTGAGTGGTGTGGAGATTGTAGACCAGTCTGAATGGTGTGGGGATTGCATACCAGTCTGAATGGTGTGGGGATTGTAGACCAGTCTGAATGGTGTGGAGATTGTAGACCATTCTGAATGGTGTGGAGATTGTAGATCAGACTGAATTGTGTGGGGATTGCATACCAGTCTGAATGGTGTGGAGATTGTAGACCAGTCTGAATGGTGTGGAGATTGTAGACCTGTCTGAATGGAGTTGAGATTGTTGACCAGTCTGAATGGACTTGAGATTGTAGACCAGTCTGAATGGTGTGGAGATTGTAGACCAGTCTGAATGGTGTGTGGATTTTAGACCAGACTGAATTGAGTGGAGATTGTAAACCAGTCTGAATGGAGTGGGGATTGTAGAACAGTCTGAATGGTGTGTGGATTGTAGACCAGTCTGAATGGTGTGGAGATTGTAGATCTGTCTGAATTGTGTGGGGATTGTATACCAGTCTGAATGGTGTGGAGAGTGTAGACCAGTCTGAATGGTGTGGAGAGTGTAGACCAGTCTGTATGGTGTGTGGATTTTATACCAGTCTGAATGGTGTGGGGATTGTAGACCAGTCTAAATAGTGTGGAGATTGTAGATCAGTCTGAATGGTGTGGGGATGTAGAGCAGTCTGAATGATGTGGGGATTGTGGACCAGTCTGAATGGTGTGTGCATTGTAGACCAGTCTGAATGGTGTGGAGAATGTAGGTCAGTCTGAATGATGTGGGGATTGTAGACCAGTCTGAATGGTGTGTGGATTGTAGACCAGTCTGAATGGTGTGGAGAATGTAGATCAGTCTGAATGGTGTGGAGATTGTAGACCAGTCTGAATGGTGTTTGGTGTTTGCATACCAGTCTGAATGGTGTTGAGATTGTAGACCAATCTGAAAGGTGCCGAGATTATAGAACTGTCTGAATGGAGTTGAGATTGTAGACCAGTCTGAGTGGAGTGGAGATTGTATACCAGACTGAATGGAGTGAAGGTTGTAAACCAATCTGAATGGTAGTAGGGATTGCAGAAATGCCTGAATGATTTGGAGTTTTTCGAACAGTCGGAGTTGTGTCGTGAATGTAGACTAGTGTCAATGTTGTGGGAATTATACACCATTCTGAATGGTGTGGGGATTGTCGAGAAAACCGAATGGTGTGGAGATTGTAGTCAAGTCTGAATTGTGAGGGGATTGTAGACCAGTCTGAATGGTGTGTGGATTGTAGACCAGTCTGAATGGTGTGGGGATTGTAGACCAGTCTGAATTGTGTTTGGATTGCAGTCCAGTCTGAATGGTGTAGAGATTGGTGAGAAGTCTGAATGGTGTGGAGATTCTAGACCGGTTAGAATGGTGTGGAGATTGTAGACCAGTCTGAATTCTGTGAGGATTGTAGACCTGTCTGAATGGTGTTGGCAATGTAGACCAGTGTGAAAGGTGTGGGGATAGAAGACCAGTCTTAACGGTGCGGACACTGTAGACCAGTCTGAATGGTGTGGAGATTGCAGACCAGTCTGAAAGCTGTGGAGATTGTAGACCAGTCTGAATGGTGTGGAGATTGCAGAGCAGTCTGAACGGTGTGGAGATTGTAGACCAGTCTGAATGGTGTGGAGATTGTAGACCAGTCTGAATGGTGTGGAGATTGTAGTCCAGTCTGAGTGGTGTGGAGTTTGTAGATCAGACTGAGTGGTGTGGAGATTGTAGACCAGTCTGAATGGTGTGGGGATTGCATACCAGTCTGAATGGTGTGGAGTTTGTAGACCAGTCTGAATGGTGTGGCAATTGTAGACCATTCTGAATGGTGTGGGGATTGTCGACCAATCTGAATGGTATGGCGATTGTAGTCAAGTCTGAATTGTGAGGGGATTGTAGACCAGTCTGAATTGTGTTTGAATTGCAGACCAGTCTGAACGGTGTAGAGATTGGTGACAAGTCTGAATGGTGTGGACATTGTAGACAGGTTAGAATGGTGTGGAGATTGTAGACCAGTCTGAATTCTGTGAGGATTGTAGACCTGTCTGAATGGTGTGGAGATTGCAGAGCAGTCTGAACGGTGTGGAGATTGTAGACCAGTCTGAATGGTGTGGAGATAGTAGACCAGTCTGAATGGAGTGGCGATTGAAGAACAGTCTGAATGGTGTGTGGATTGTAGACCAGTCTGAATGGTGTGGGGATTGCATACCAGTCTGAATGGTGTGGAGATTGTAGACCACTCTGAAAGGTGCCGAGATTATAGAACTGTCTGAATGGAGTTGAGATTGTAGACCAGTCTGAATGGAGTGGAGATTGTATACCAGACTGAATGGAGTGGAGGTTGTAAACCAATCTGAATGGTAGTAGGGATTGCAGAAATGTCTGAATGATTTGGAGATTTTCGAACAGTCGGAGTAGTGTCGTGAATGTAGACTAGTGTCAATGTTGTGGGAATTATACACCATTCTGAATGGTGTGGGGATTGTCGACCAATCTGAATGGTGTGGCGATTGTAGTCAAGTCTGAATTGTGAGGGGATTGTAGACAAGTCTGAATGGTGTGTGGATTGTAGACCAGTCTGAATTGTGTTTGGATTGCAGACCAGTCTGTACGGTGTAGAGATTGGTGACAAGTCTGAATGGTGTGGAGATTGTAGACCGGTTAGAATGGTGTGGAGATTGTAGACCAGTCTGAATTCTGTGAGGATTGTAGACCTGTCTGAATGGTGTGGAGATTGCAGAGCAGTCTGAACGGTGTGGAGATTGTAGACCAGTCTGAATGGTGTGGAGATTGTAGACCAGTCTGAATGGTGTGGAGATTGTAGACCAGTCTGAGTGGTGTGGAGTTTGTAGATCAGACTGAGTGGTGTGGAGATTGTAGACCAGTCTGAATGGTGTGGGGATTGCATACCAGTCTGAATGGTGTGGGGATTGTAGACCAGTCTGAATGGTGCGGAGATTGTAGACCAGTCTGAATGGTGTGGAGATTGTAGATCAGAATGAATTGTGTGGGGATTGCATAGCAGTCTGAATGGTGTGGAGATTGTAGACCAGTCTGAATGGTGTGGAGATTATAGACCTGTCTGAATGGAGTTGAGATTGTTGACCAGTCTGAATGGACTTGAGATTGTAGACCAGTCTGAATGGTGTGGAGATTGTAGACCAGTCT
Organism: Hypanus sabinus; assembly: GCF_030144855.1. Taxonomy (NCBI): domain Eukaryota; kingdom Metazoa; phylum Chordata; class Chondrichthyes; order Myliobatiformes; family Dasyatidae; genus Hypanus; species Hypanus sabinus. The sequence goes on from NW_026779613.1 coordinate 39,411, forward strand.
GAATGGTGTGGAGATTGTAGATCTGTCTGAATTGTGTGGGGATTGTATACCAGTCTGAATGGTGTGGAGAGTGTAGACCAGTCTGTATGGTGTGTGGATTTTATACCAGTCTGAATGGTGTGGGGATTGTAGACCAGTCTGAATAGTGTGGAGATTGTAGATCAGTCTGAATGGTGTGGGGATGTAGAGCAGTCTGAATGATGTGGGGATTGTAGACCAGTCTGAATGGTGTGTGCATTGTAGACCAGTCTGAATGGTGTGGAGAATGTAGACCAGTCTGAATTGTGTTTGGATTGCAGACCAGTCTGAATGGTGTAGAGATTGGTGAGAAGTCTGAATGGTGTGGAGATTGTAGACCAGTCTGAATTCTGTGAGGATTGTAGACCTGTCTGAATGGTGTTGGCAATGTAGACCAGTGTGAAAGGTGTGGGGATTGTAGACCAGTCTGAACGGTGCGGACACTGTAGACCAGTCTGAATGGTGTGGAGATTGCAGACCAGTCTGAAAGCTGTGGAGATTGTAGACCAGTCTGAAAGGTGTCGAGAATGTAGATGAGTCTGAATGATGTGGGGATTGTAGACCAGTCTGAATGGTGTGTGGATTGTAGACCAGTCTGAATGGTGTGGAGAATGTAGATCAGTCTGAATGGTGTGGAGATTGTAGACCAGTCTGAATGGTGTGGGGATTGCATACCAGTCTGAATGGTGTTGAGATTGTAGACCAATCTGAAAGCTGCCGAGATTATAGAACTGTCTGAATGGAGTTGAGATTGTAGACCAGTCTGAATGGAGTGGAGATTGTATACCAGACTGAATGGAGTGGAGGTTGTAAACCAATCTGAATGGTAGTAGGGATTGCAGAAATGTCTGAATGATTTGGAGATTTTCGAACAGTCGGAGTAGTGTCGTGAATGTAGACTAGTGTCAATGTTGTGGGAATTATACACCATTCTGAATGGTGTGGGGATTGTCGACCAATCTGAATGGTATGGCGATTGTAGTCAAGTCTGAATTCTGAGGGTATTGTAGACAAGTCTGAATGGTGTGTGGATTGTAGACCAGTCTGAATTGTGTTTGAATTGCAGACCAGTCTGAACGGTGTAGAGATTGGTGACAAGTCTGAATGGTGTGGAGATTGTAGACCGGTTAGAATGGTGTGGAGATTGTAGACCAGTCTGAATTCTGTGAGGATTGTAGACCTGTCTGAATGGTGTGGAGATTGCAGAGCAGTCTGAACGGTGTGGAGATTGTAGACCAGTCTGAATGGTGTGGAGATTGTAGACCAGTCTGAATGGTGTGGCGATTGTAGACCAGTCTGCGTGGTGTGGAGTTTGTAGATCAGACTGAGTGGTGTGGAGATTGTAGACCAGTCTGAATGGTGTGGGGATTGCATACCAGTCTGAATGGTGTGGGGATTGTAGACCAGTCTGAATGGTGTGGAGATTGTAGACCATTCTGAATGGTGTGGAGATTGTAGATCAGACTGAATTGTGTGGGGATTGCATACCAGTCTGAATGGTGTGGAGATTGTAGACCAGTCTGAATGGTGTGGAGATTGTAGACCTGTCTGAATGGAGTTGAGATTGTTGACCAGTCTGAATGGACTTGAGATTGTAGACCAGTCTGAATGGTGTGGAGATTGTAGACCAGTCTGAATGGTGTGTGGATTTTAGACCAGACTGAATTGAGTGGAAATTGTAAACCAGTCTGAATGGAGTGGGGATTGTAGAACAGTCTGAATGGTGTGTGGATTGTAGACCAGTCTGAATGGTGTGGAGATTGTAGATCTGTCTGAATTGTGTGGGGATTGTATACCAGTCTGAATGGTGTGGAGAGTGTAGACCGGTCTGTATGGTGTGTGGATTTTATACCAGTCTGAATGGTGTGGGGATTGTAGACCAGTCTAAATAGTGTGGAGATTGTAGATCAGTCTGAATGGTGTGGGGATGTAGAGCAGTCTGAATGATGTGGCGATTGTGGACCAGTCTGAATGGTGTGTGCATTGTAGACCAGTCTGAATGGTGTGGAGAATGTAGGTCAGTCTGAATGATGTGGGGATTGTAGACCAGTCTGAATGGTCTGTGGATTGTAGACCAGTCTGAATGGTGTGGAGAATGTAGATCAGTCTGAATGGTGTGGAGATTGTAGACCAGTCTGAATGGTGTTTGGTGTTTGCATACCAGTCTGAATGGTGTTGAGATTGTAGACCAATCTGAAAGGTGCCGAGATTATAGACCTGTCTGAATGGTGTGGAGATTGCAGAGCAGTCTGAACGGTGTGGAGATTGTAGACCAGTCTGAATGGTGTGGAGATAGTAGACCAGTCTGAATGGAGTGGCGATTGAAGAACAGTCTGAATGGTGTGTGGATTGTAGACCAGTCTGAATGGTGTGGGGATTGCATACCAGTCTGAATGGTGTGGAGATTGTAGACCACTCTGAAAGGTGCCGAGATTATAGAACTGTCTGAATGGAGTTGAGATTGTAGACCAGTCTGAATGGAGTGGAGATTGTATACCAGACTGAATGGAGTGGAGGTTGTAAACCAATCTGAATGGTAGTAGGGATTGCAGAAATGTCTGAATGATTTGGAGATTTTCGAACAGTCGGAGTAGTGTCGTGAATGTAGACTAGTGTCAATGTTGTGGGAATTATACACCATTCTGAATGGTGTGGGGATTGTCGACCAATCTGAATGGTGTGGCGATTGTAGTCAAGTCTGAATTGTGAGGGGATTGTAGACAAGTCTGAATGGTGTGTGGATTGTAGACCAGTCTGAATTGTGTTTGGATTGCAGACCAGTCTGTACGGTGTAGAGATTGGTGACAAGTCTGAATGGTGTGGAGATTGTAGACCGGTTAGAATGGTGTGGAGATTGTAGACCAGTCTGAATTCTGTGAGGATTGTAGACCTGTCTGAATGGTGTGGAGATTGCAGAGCAGTCTGAACGGTGTGGAGATTGTAGACCAGTCTGAATGGTGTGGAGATTGTAGACCAGTCTGAATGGTGTGGAGATTGTAGACCAGTCTGAGTGGTGTGGAGTTTGTAGATCAGACTGAGTGGTGTGGAGATTGTAGACCAGTCTGAATGGTGTGGGGATTGCATACCAGTCTGAATGGTGTGGGGATTGTAGACCAGTCTGAATGGTGCGGAGATTGTAGACCAGTCTGAATGGTGTGGAGATTGTAGATCAGAATGAATTGTGTGGGGATTGCATAGCAGTCTGAATGGTGTGGAGATTGTAGACCAGTCTGAATGGTGTGGAGATTATAGACCTGTCTGAATGGAGTTGAGATTGTTGACCAGTCTGAATGGACTTGAGATTGTAGACCAGTCTGAATGGTGTGGAGATTGTAGACCAGTCTGAATGGTGTGGAGATTGTAGATCTGTCTGAATTGTGTGGGGATTGTATACCAGTCTGAATGGTGTGGAGAGTGTAGACCAGTCTGTATGGTGTGTGGATTTTATACCAGTCTGAATGGTGTGGGGATTGTAGACCAGTCTGAATAGTGTGGAGATTGTAGATCAGTCTGAATGGTGTGGGGATGTAGAGCAGTCTGAATGATGTGGGGATTGTAGACCAGTCTGAATGGTGTGTGCATTGTAGACCAGTCTGAATGGTGTGGAGAATGTAGATCAGTCTGAATGATGTGGGGATTGTAGACCAGTCTGAATGGTGTGTGGATTGTAGACCAGTCTGAATGGTGTGGGGATTGTAGACCAGTCTGAATTGTGTTTGGATTGCAGACCAGTCTGAATGGTGTAGAGATTGGTGAGAAGTCTGAATGGTGTGGAGATTGTAGACCGGTTAGAATGGTGTGGAGATTGTAGACCAGTCTGAATTCTGTGAGGATTGTAGACCTGTCTGAATGCTGTTGGCAATGTAGACTAGTGTGAAAGGTGTGGGGATTGTAGACCAGTCTGAACGGTGCGGACACTGTAGACCAGTCTGAATGGTGTGGAGATTGCAGACCAGTCTGAAAGCTGTGGAGATTGTAGACCAGTCTGAAAGGTGTCGAGAATGTAGATGAGTCTGAATGATGTGGGGATTGTAGACCAGTCTGAATGGTGTGTGGATTGTAGACCAGTCTGAATGGTGTGGAGAATGTAGATCAGTCTGAATGGTGTGGAGATTGTAGACCAGTCTGAATGGTGTGGGGATTGCATACCAGTCTGAATGGTGTTGAGATTGTAGACCAATCTGAAAGCTGCCGAGATTATAGAACTGTCTTAATGGACTTGAGATTGTAGACCAGTCTGAATGGAGTGGAGATTGTATACCAGACTGAATGGAGTGGAGGTTGTAAACCAATCTGAATGGTAGTAGGGATTGCAGAAATGTCTGAATGATTTGGAGATTTTCGAACAGTCGGAGTAGTGTCGTGAATGTAGACTAGTGTCAATGTTGTGGGAATTATACACCATTCTGAATGGTGTGGGGATTGTCGACCAATCTGAATGGTATGGCGATTGTAGTCAAGTCTGAATTCTGAGGGTATTGTAGACAAGTCTGAATGGTGTGTGGATTGTAGACCAGTCTGAATTGTGTTTGAATTGCAGACCAGTCTGAACGGTGTAGAGATTGGTGACAAGTCTGAATGGTGTGGAGATTGTAGACCGGTTAGAATGGTGTGGAGATTGTAGACCAGTCTGAATTCTGTGAGGATTGTAGACCTGTCTGAATGGTGTGGAGATTGCAGAGCAGTCTGAACGGTGTGGAGATTGTAGACCAGTCTGAATGGTGTGGAGATTGTAGACCAGTCTGAATGGTGTGGCGATTGTAGACCAGTCTGCGTGGTGTGGAGTTTGTAGATCAGACTGAGTGGTGTGGAGATTGTAGACCAGTCTGAATGGTGTGGGGATTGCATACCAGTCTGAATGGTGTGGGGATTGTAGACCAGTCTGAATGGTGTGGAGATTGTAGACCATTCTGAATGGTGTGGAGATTGTAGACCAGTCTGAATGGTGTGGAGATTGTAGACCTGTCTGAATGGAGTTGAGATTGTTGACCAGTCTGAATGGACTTGAGATTGTAGACCAGTCTGAATGGTGTGGAGATTGTAGACCAGTCTGAATGGTGTGTGGATTTTAGACCAGACTGAATTGAGTGGAGATTGTAAACCAGTCTGAATGGAGTGGGGATTGTAGAACAGTCTGAATGGTGTGTGGATTGTAGACCAGTCTGAATGGTGTGGAGATTGTAGATCTGTCTGAATTGTGTGGGGATTGTATACCAGTCTGAATGGTGTGGAGAGTGTAGACCAGTCTGTATGGTGTGTGGATTTTATACCAGTCTGAATGGTGTGGGGATTGTAGACCAGTCTAAATAGTGTGGAGATTGTAGATCAGTCTGAATGGTGTGGGGATGTAGAGCAGTCTGAATGATGTGGGGATTGTGGACCAGTCTGAATGGTGTGTGCATTGTAGACCAGTCTGAATGGTGTGGAGAATGTAGGTCAGTCTGAATGATGTGGGGATTGTAGACCAGTCTGAATGGTGTGTGGATTGTAGACCAGTCTGAATGGTGTGGAGAATGTAGATCAGTCTGAATGGTGTGGAGATTGTAGACCAGTCTGAATGGTGTTTGGTGTTTGCATACCAGTCTGAATGGTGTTGAGATTGTAGACCAATCTGAAAGGTGCCGAGATTATAGACCTGTCTGAATGGTGTGGAGATTGCAGAGCAGTCTGAACGGTGTGGAGATTGTAGACCAGTCTGAATGGTGTGGAGATAGTAGACCAGTCTGAATGGAGTGGCGATTGAAGAACAGTCTGAATGGTGTGTGGATTGTAGACCAGTCTGAATGGTGTGGGGATTGCATACCAGTCTGAATGGTGTGGAGATTGTAGACCACTCTGAAAGGTGCCGAGATTATAGAACTGTCTGAATGGAGTTGAGATTGTAGACCAGTCTGAATGGTGTGGGGATTGCATACCAGTCTGAATGGTGTGGAGATTGTAGACCACTCTGAAAGGTGCCGAGATTATAGAACTGTCTGAATGGAGTTGAGATTGTAGACCAGTCTGAATGGAGTGGAGATTGTATACCAGACTGAATGGAGTGGAGGTTGTAAACCAATCTGAATGGTAGTAGGGATTGCAGAAATGTCTGAATGATTTGGAGATTTTCGAACAGTCGGAGTAGTGTCGTGAATGTAGACTAGTGTCAATGTTGTGGGAATTATACACCATTCTGAATGGTGTGGGGATTGTCGACCAATCTGAATGGTGTGGCGATTGTAGTCAAGTCTGAATTGTGAGGGGATTGTAGACAAGTCTGAATGGTGTGTGGATTGTAGACCAGTCTGAATTGTGTTTGGATTGCAGACCAGTCTGTACGGTGTAGAGATTGGTGACAAGTCTGAATGGTGTGGAGATTGTAGACCGGTTAGAATGGTGTGGAGATTGTAGACCAGTCTGAATTCTGTGAGGATTGTAGACCTGTCTGAATGGTGTGGAGATTGCAGAGCAGTCTGAACGGTGTGGAGATTGTAGACCAGTCTGAATGGTGTGGAGATTGTAGACCAGTCTGAATGGTGTGGAGATTGTAGACCAGTCTGAGTGGTGTGGAGTTTGTAGATCAGACTGAGTGGTGTGGAGATTGTAGACCAGTCTGAATGGTGTGGGGATTGCATACCAGTCTGAATGGTGTGGGGATTGTAGACCAGTCTGAATGGTGCGGAGATTGTAGACCAGTCTGAATGGTGTGGAGATTGTAGATCAGAATGAATTGTGTGGGGATTGCATAGCAGTCTGAATGGTGTCGAGATTGTAGACCAGTCTGAATGGTGTGGAGATTATAGACCTGTCTGAATGGAGTTGAGATTGTTGACCAGTCTGAATGGACTTGAGATTGTAGACCAGTCTGAATGGTGTGGAGATTGTAGACCAGTCTGAATGGTGTGGAGATTGTAGATCTGTCTGAATTGTGTGGGGATTGTATACCAGTCTGAATGGTGTGGAGAGTGTAGACCAGTCTGTATGGTGTGTGGATTTTATACCAGTCTGAATGGTGTGGGGATTGTAGACCAGTCTGAATAGTGTGGAGATTGTAGATCAGTCTGAATGGTGTGGGGATGTAGAGCAGTCTGAATGATGTGGGGATTGTAGACCAGTCTGAATGGTGTGTGCATTGTAGACCAGTCTGAATGGTGTGGAGAATGTAGATCAGTCTGAATGATGTGGGGATTGTAGACCAGTCTGAATGGTGTGTGGATTGTAGACCAGTCTGAATGGTGTGGAGATTGTAGACCAGTCTGAATTGTGTTTGGATTGCAGACCAGTCTGAATGGTGTAGAGATTGGTGAGAAGTCTGAATGGTGTGGAGATTGTAGACCGGTTAGAATGGTGTGGAGATTGTAGACCAGTCTGAATTCTGTGAGGATTGTAGACCTGTCTGAATGGTGTTGGCAATGTAGACCAGTGTGAAAGGTGTGGGGAATGTAGACCAGTCTGAACGGTGCGGACACTGTAGACCAGTCTGAATGGTGTGGAGATTGCAGACCAGTCTGAAAGCTGTGGAGATTGTAGACCAGTCTGAAAGGTGTCGAGAATGTAGATGAGTCTGAATGATGTGGGGATTGTAGACCAGTCTGAATGGTGTGTGGATTGTAGACCAGTCTGAATGGTGTGGAGAATGTAGATCAGTCTGAATGGTGTGGAGATTGTAGACCAGTCTGAATGGTGTGGGGATTGCATACCAGTCTGAATGGTGTTGAGATTGTAGACCAATCTGAAAGCTGCCGAGATTATAGAACTGTCTGAATGGAGTTGAGATTGTAGACCAGTCTGAATGGAGTGGAGATTGTATACCAGACTGAATGGAGTGGAGGTTGTAAACCAATCTGAATGGTAGTAGGGATTGCAGAAATGTCTGAATGATTTGGAGATTTTCGAACAGTCGGAGTAGTGTCGTGAATGTAGACTAGTGTCAATGTTGTGGGAATTATACACCATTCTGAATGGTGTGGGGATTGTCGACCAATCTGAATGGTATGGCGATTGTAGTCAAGTCTGAATTCTGAGGGTATTGTAGACAAGTCTGAATGGTGTGTGGATTGTAGACCAGTCTGAATTGTGTTTGAATTGCAGACCAGTCTGAACGGTGTAGAGATTGGTGACAAGTCTGAATGGTGTGGAGATTGTAGACCGGTTAGAATGGTGTGGAGATTGTAGACCAGTCTGAATTCTGTGAGGATTGTAGACCTGTCTGAATGGTGTGGAGATTGCAGAGCAGTCTGAACGGTGTGGAGATTGTAGACCAGTCTGAATGGTGTGGAGATTGTAGACCAGTCTGAATGGTGTGGCGATTGTAGACCAGTCTGCGTGGTGTGGAGTTTGTAGATCAGACTGAGTGGTGTGGAGATTGTAGACCAGTCTGAATGGTGTGGGGATTGCATACCAGTCTGAATGGTGTGGGGATTGTAGACCAGTCTGAATGGTGTGGAGATTGTAGACCATTCTGAATGGTGTGGAGATTGTAGATCAGACTGAATTGTGTGGGGATTGCATACCAGTCTGAATGGTGTGGAGTTTGTAGACCTGTCTGAATGGAGTTGAGATTGTTGACCAGTCTGAATGGACTTGAGATTGTAGACCAGTCTGAATGGAGTGGGGATTGTAGAACAGTCTGAATGGTGTGTGGATTGTAGACCAGTCTGAATGGTGTGGAGATTGTAGATCTGTCTGAATTGTGTGGGGATTGTATACCAGTCTGAATGGTGTGGAGAGTGTAGACCAGTCTGTATGGTGTGTGGATTTTATACCAGTCTGAATGGTGTGGGGATTGTAGACCAGTCTAAATAGTGTGGAGATTGTAGATCAGTCTGAATGGTGTGGGGATGTAGAGCAGTCTGAATGATGTGGGGATTGTGGACCAGTCTGAATGGTGTGTGCATTGTAGACCAGTCTGAATGGTGTGGAGAATGTAGGTCAGTCTGAATGATGTGGGGATTGTAGACCAGTCTGAATGGTGTGTGGATTGTAGACCAGTCTGAATGGTGTGGAGAATGTAGATCAGTCTGAATGGTGTGGAGATTGAAGACCAGTCTGAATGGTGTTTGGTGTTTGCATACCAGTCTGAATGGTGTTGAGATTGTAGACCAATCTGAAAGGTGCCGAGATTATAGAACTGTCTGAATGGAGTTGAGATTGTAGACCAGTCTGAGTGGAGTGGAGATTGTATACCAGACTGAATGGAGTGAAGGTTGTAAACCAATCTGAATGGTAGTAGGGATTGCAGAAATGCCTGAATGATTTGGAGTTTTTCGAACAGTCGGAGTTGTGTCGTGAATGTAGACTAGTGTCAATGTTGTGGGAATTATACACCATTCTGAATGGTGTGGGGATTGTCGAGAAAACCGAATGGTGTGGAGATTGTAGTCAAGTCTGAATTGTGAGGGGATTGTAGACCAGTCTGAATGGTGTGTGGATTGTAGACCAGTCTGAATGGTGTGGGGATTGTAGACCAGTCTGAATTGTGTTTGGATTGCAGTCCAGTCTGAATGGTGTAGAGATTGGTGAGAAGTCTGAATGGTGTGGAGATTCTAGACCGGTTAGAATGGTGTGGAGATTGTAGACCAGTCTGAATTCTGTGAGGATTGTGGACCTGTCTGAATGGTGTTGGCAATGTAGACCAGTGTGAAAGGTGTGGGGATAGAAGACCAGTCTTAACGGTGCGGACACTGTAGACCAGTCTGAATGGTGTGGAGATTGCAGACCAGTCTGAAAGCTGTGGAGATTGTAGACCAGTCTGAATGGTGTGGAGATTGCAGAGCAGTCTGAACGGTGTGGAGATTGTAGACCAGTCTGAATGGTGTGGAGATTGTAGACCAGTCTGAATGGTGTGGAGATTGTAGTCCAGTCTGAGTGGTGTGGAGTTTGTAGATCAGACTGAGTGGTGTGGAGATTGTAGACCAGTCTGAATGGTGTGGGGATTGCATACCAGTCTGAATGGTGTGGAGTTTGTAGACCAGTCTGAATGGTGTGGCAATTGTAGACCATTCTGAATGGTGTGGGGATTGTCGACCAATCTGAATGGTATGGCGATTGTAGTCAAGTCTGAATTGTGAGGGGATTGTAGACCAGTCTGAATTGTGTTTGAATTGCAGACCAGTCTGAACGGTGTAGAGATTGGTGACAAGTCTGAATGGTGTGGACATTGTAGACCGGTTAGAATGGTGTGGAGATTGTAGACCAGTCTGAATTCTGTGAGGATTGTAGACCTGTCTGAATGGTGTGGAGATTGCAGAGCAGTCTGAACGGTGTGGAGATTGTAGACCAGTCTGAATGGTGTGGAGATAGTAGACCAGTCTGAATTGTGTGGGGATTGCATACCAGTCTGAATGGTGTGGAGATTGTAGACCAGTCTGAATGGTCTGGAGATTGTAGACCATTCTGAATGGTGTGGAGATTGTAGATCAGACTGAATTGTGTGGGGATTGCATACCAGTCTGAATGGTGTGGAGATTGTAGACCAGTCTGAATGGTGTGGAGATTGTAGACCTGTCTGAATGGAGTTGAGATTGTTGACCAGTCTGAATGGACTTGAGATTGTAGACCAGTCTGAATGGTGTGGAGATTGTAGACCAGTCTGAATGGTGTGTGGATTTTAGACCAGACTGAATTGAGTGGAGATTGTAAACCAGTCTGAATGGAGTGGGGATTGTAGAACAGTCTGAATGGTGTGTGGATTGTAGACCAGTCTGAATGGTGTGGAGATTGTAGATCTGTCTGAATTGTGTGGGGATTGTATACCAGTCTGAATGGTGTGGAGAGTGTAGACCACTCTGTATGGTGTGTGGATTTTATACCAGTCTGAATGGTGTGGGGATTGTAGACCAGTCTAAATAGTGTGGAGATTGTAGATCAGTCTGAATGGTGTGGGGATTGTAGACCAGTCTGAATGGTGTGTGGATTTTAGACCAGACTGAATTGAGTGGAGATTGTAAACCAGTCTGAATGGAGTGGGGATTGTAGAACAGTCTGAATGGTGTGTGGATTGTAGACCAGTCTGAATGGTGTGGAGATTGTAGATCTGTCTGAATTGTGTGGGGATTGTATACCAGTCTGAATGGTGTGGAGAGTGTAGACCAGTCTGTATGGTGTGTGGATTTTATACCAGTCTGAATGGTGTGGGGATTGTAGACCAGTCTAAATAGTGTGGAGATTGTAGATCAGTCTGAATGGTGTGGGGATTGTAGACCAGTCTGAATGGTGTGGAGATTGTAGACCATTCTGAATGGTGTGGAGATTGTAGATCAGACTGAATTGTGTGGGGATTGCATACCAGTCTCAATGGTGTGGAGATTGTAGACCAGTCTGAATGGTGTGGAGATTGTAGACCTGTCTGAATGGAGTTGAGATTGTTGACCAGTCTGAATGGACTTGAGATTGTAGACCAGTCTGAATGGTGTGGAGATTGTAGACCAGTCTGAATGGTGTGTGGATTTTAGACCAGACTGAATTGAGTGGAGATTGTAAACCAGTCTGAATGGAGTGGGGATTGTAGAACAGTCTGAATGGTGTGTGGATTGTAGACCAGTCTGAATGGTGTGGAGATTGTAGATCTGTCTGAATTGTGTGGGGATTGTATACCAGTCTGAATGGTGTGGAGAGTGTAGACCAGTCTGTATGGTGTGTGGATTTTATACCAGTCTGAATGGTGTGGGGATTGTAGACCAGTCTAAATAGTGTGGAGATTGTAGATCAGTCTGAATGGTGTGGGGATGTAGAGCAGTCTGAATGATGTGGGGATTGTGGACCAGTCTGAATGGTGTGTGCATTGTAGACCAGTCTGAATGGTGTTTGGATTGCAGTCCAGTCTGAATGGTGTAGAGATTGGTGAGAAGTCTGAATGGTGTGGAGATTCTAGACCGGTTAGAATGGTGTGGAGATTGTAGACCAGTCTGAATTCTGTGAGGATTGTAGACCTGTCTGAATGGTGTTGGCAATGTAGACCAGTGTGAAAGGTGTGGGGATAGAAGACCAGTCTTAACGGTGCGGACACTGTAGACCAGTCTGAATGGTGTGGAGATTGCAGACCAGTCTGAAAGCTGTGGAGATTGTAGACCAGTCTGAATGGTGTGGAGATTGCAGAGCAGTCTGAACGGTGTGGAGATTGTAGACCAGTCTGAATGGTGTGGAGATTGTAGACCAGTCTGAATGGTGTGGAGATTGTAGTCCAGTCTGAGTGGTGTGGAGTTTGTAGATCAGACTGAGTGGTGTGGAGATTGTAGACCAGTCTGAATGGTGTGGGGATTGCATACCAGTCTGAATGGTGTGGAGTTTGTAGACCAGTCTGAATGGTGTGGCAATTGTAGACCATTCTGAATGGTGTGGGGATTGTCGACCAATCTGAATGGTATGGCGATTGTAGTCAAGTCTGAATTGTGAGGGGATTGTAGACCAGTCTGAATTGTGTTTGAATTGCAGACCAGTCTGAACGGTGTAGAGATTGGTGACAAGTCTGAATGGTGTGGACATTGTAGACCGGTTAGAATGGTGTGGAGATTGTAGACCAGTCTGAATTCTGTGAGGATTGTAGACGTGTCTGAATGGTGTGGAGATTGCAGAGCAGTCTGAACGGTGTGGAGATTGTAGACCAGTCTGAATGGTGTGGAGATAGTAGACCAGTCTGAATTGTGTGGGGATTGCATACCAGTCTGAATGGTGTGGAGATTGTAGACCAGTCTGAATGGTCTGGAGATTGTAGACCTGTCTGAATGGAGTTGAGATTGTTGACCAGTCTGAATGGACTTGAGATTGTAGACCAGTCTGAATGGTGTGGAGATTGTAGACCAGTCTGAATGGTGTGTGGATTTTAGACCAGACTGAATTGAGTGGAGATTGTAAACCAGTCTGAATGGAGTGGGGATTGTAGAACAGTCTGAATGGTGTGTGGATTGTAGACCAGTCTGAATGGTGTGGAGATTGTAGATCTGTCTGAATTGTGTGGGGATTGTATACCAGTCTGAATGGTGTGGAGAGTGTAGACCAGTCTGTATGGTGTGTGGATTTTATACCAGTCTGAATGGTGTGGGGATTGTAGACCAGTCTAAATAGTGTGGAGATTGTAGATCAGTCTGAATTGTGTGGGGATGTAGAGCAGTCTGAATGATGTGGGGATTGTGGACCAGTCTGAATGGTGTGTGCATTGTAGACCAGTCTGAATGGTGTGGAGAATGTAGATCAGTCTGAATGATGTGGGGATTGTAGACCAGTCTGAATGGTGTGTGGATTGTAGACCAGTCTGAATGGTGTGGAGAATGTAGATCAGTCTGAATGGTATGGAGATTGTAGACCAGTCTGAATGGTGTGGGGTTTGCATACCAGTCTGAATGGTGTTGAGATTGTAGACCAATCTGAAAGGTGCCGAGATTATAGAACTGTCTGAATGGAGTTGAGATTGTAGACCAGTCTGAATGGAGTGGAGATTGTATACCAGACTGAATGGAGTGGAGGTTGTAAACCAATCTGAATGGTAGTAGGGATTGCAGAAATGCCTGAATGATTTGGAGTTTTTCGAACAGTCGGAGTTGTGTCGTGAATGTAGACCAGTGTCAATGTTGTGGGAATTATACACCATTCTGAATGGTGTGGGGATTGTCGAGAAAACCGAATGGTGTGGAGATTGTAGTCAGGTCTGAATTGTGAGGGGATTGTAGACCAGTCTGAATTCTGTGAGGATTGTAGAACTGTCTGAATGGTGTGGAGATTGCAGAGCAGTCTGAACGGTGTGGAGATTGTAGACCAGTCTGAATGGTGTGGAGATTGTAGACCAGTCTGAATGGTGTGGCGATTGTAGACCAGTCTGCGTGGTGTGGAGTTTGTAGATCAGACTGAGTGGTGTGGAGATTGTAGACCAGTCTGAATGGTGTGGGGATTGCATACCAGTCTGAATGGTGTGGGGATTGTAGACCAGTCTGAATGGTGTGGAGATTGTAGACCATTCTGAATGGTGTGGAGATTGTAGATCAGACTGAATTGTGTGGGGATTGCATACCAGTCTGAATGGTGTGGAGATTGTAGACCAGTCTGAATGGTGTGGAGATTGTAGACCTGTCTGAATGGAGTTGAGATTGTTGACCAGTCTGAATGGACTTGAGATTGTAGACCAGTCTGAATGGTGTGGAGATTGTAGACCAGTCTGAATGGTGTGTGGATTTTAGACCAGACTGAATTGAGTGGAGATTGTAAACCAGTCTGAATGGAGTGGGGATTGTAGAACAGTCTGAATGGTGTGTGGATTGTAGACCAGTCTGAATGGTGTGGAGATTGTAGATCTGTCTGAATTGTGTGGGGATTGTATACCAGTCTGAATGGTGTGGAGAGTGTAGACCAGTCTGTATGGTGTGTGGATTTTATACCAGTCTGAATGGTGTGGGGATTGTAGACCAGTCTAAATAGTGTGGAGATTGTAGATCAGTCTGAATAGTGTGGGGATGTAGAGCAGTCTGAATGATGTGGGGATTGTGGACCAGTCTGAATGGTGTGTGCATTGTAGACCAGTCTGAATGGTGTGGAGAATGTAGATCAGTCTGAATGATGTGGGGATTGTAGACCAGTCTGAATGGTGTGTGGATTGTAGACCAGTCTGAATGGTGTGGAGAATGTAGATCAGTCTGAATGGTGTGGAGATTGTAGACCAGTCTGAATGGTGTGGGGTTTGCATACCAGTCTGAATGGTGTTGAGAGTGTAGACCAATCTGAAAGGTGCCGAGATTATAGAAATGTCTGAATGGAGTTGAGATTGTAGACCAGTCTGAGTGGAGTGGAGATTGTATACCAGACTGAATGGAGTGAAGGTTGTAAACCAATCAGAATGGTAGTAGGGATTGCAGAAATGCCTGAATGATTTGGAGTTTTTCGAACATTCGGAGTTGTGTCGTGAATGTAGACTAGTGTCAATGTTGTGGGAATTATACACCATTCTGAATGGTGTGGGGATTGTCGAGAAAACCGAATGGTGTGGAGATTGTAGTCAAGTCTGAATTGTGAGGGGATTGTAGACCCGTCTGAATGGTGTGTGGATTGTAGACCAGTCTGAATGGTGTGGGGATTGTAGACCAGTCTGAATTGTGTTTGGATTGCAGACCAGTCTGAATCGTGTAGAGATTGGTGAGAAGTCTGAATGGTGTGGAGATTGTAGACCGGTTAGAATGGTGTGGAGATTGTAGACCAGTCTGAATTCTGTGAGGATTGTAGACCTGTCTGAATGGTGTTGGCAATGTAGACCAGTGTGAAAGGTGTGGGGATTGTAGACCTGTCTGAACGGTGCGGACACTGTAGACCAGTCTGAATGGTGTGGAGATTGCAGACCAGTCTGAAAGCTGTGGAGATTGTAGACCAGTCTGAATGGTGTGGAGATTGCAGAGCAGTCTGAACGGTGTGGAGATTGTAGACCAGTCTGAATGGTGTGGAGATTGTAGACCAGTCTGAATGGTGTGGAGATTGTAGTCCAGTCTGAGTGGTGTGGAGTTTGTAGATCAGACTGAGTGGTGTGGAGATTGTAGACCAGTCTGAATGGTGTGGGGATTGCATACCAGTCTGAATGGTGTGGAGTTTGTAGACCAGTCTGAATGGTGTGGCGATTGTAGACCAGTCTGAATGGTGTGGAGATTATAGACCAGTCTGAATGGAGTTGAGATTGTAGACCAGTCTGAATGGTGTGCAGATTGTACACCAGTCTGAATGGTGTCGGGATTGCATACCAGTCTGAATGGTGTGGAGAGTGTAGACCTGTCTGAAAGGTGTGGAGATTGTAGACCAGTCTGAATTGTGTGAGGATTGTAGACCGGTCTGAATGGTGTGGGGATTGTAGATTAGTCTGAATGTAGTGCAGATTGCAGACAAGACTGCGTCGTTTGGGGTTTATGTTACAATCTCAATGATGTTTAGATTTTAGACCAGTATGAATGGTCTGGAGATTGTAGACCATTCCGAATGTTCTGGGGATTTTCGACCAGTCTGAATGGAGTTGAGATTGTAGACCAGTCTGAATGGAGTTGAGATTGTAGACCAGTCTGAATGGTGTGGAGATTGTAGACCAGTCTGAATGGTGTGGAGATTGTAGACCAGTCTGAGTGGTGTGGAGTTTGTAGATCAGACTGAGTGGTGTAGAGATTGTAGACCAGTCTGAATGGTGTGGGGATTGCATACCAGTCTGAATGGTGTGGGGATTGTAGACCAGACTGAATGGAGTGGAGATTGTAAACCAGTCTGAATGGAGTGGGGATTGTAGAACAGTCTGAATGGTGTGTGGATTGTAGACCAGTCTGAATGGTGTGGAGATTGTAGATCTGTCTGAATTGTGTGGGGATTGTATACCAGTCTGAATGGTGTGGAGAGTGTAGACCAGTCTGTATGGTGTTTGGATTTTATACCAGTCTGAATGGTGTGGGGATTGTAGACCAGTCTGAATAGTGTGGAGATTGTAGACCAGTCTGAATGGTGTGGAGATTGTAGACCAGTCTGAGTGGTGTGGAGTTTGTAGATCAGACAGAGTGGTGTGGAGATTGTAGACCAGTCTGAATGGTGTGGAGATTGTAGATCAGTCTGAATTGTGTGGGGATTGCATACCAGTCTGAATGGTGTGGAGAATGTAGACCAGTCTGAATGCTGTGGAGATTGTAGACCTGTCTGAATGGAGTTGAGATTGTTGACCAGTCTGAATGGACTTGAGATTGTAGACCAGTCTGAATGGTGTGGAGATTGTAGACCAGTCTGAATGGTGTGTGGATTTTAGACCAGACTGAATGGAGTGGAGATTGTAAACCAGTCTGAATGGAGTGGGGATTGTAGAACAGTCTGAATGGTGTGTGGATTGTAGACCAGTCTGAATGGTGTGGAGATTGTAGATCTGTCTGAATTGTGTGGGGATTGTATACCAGTCTGAATGGTGTGGAGAGTGTAGACCAGTCTGTATGGTGTTTGGATTTTATACCAGTCTGAATGGTGTGGGGATTGTAGACCAGTCTGAATAGTGTGGAGATTGTAGATCAGTCTGAATGGTGTGGGGATTGTAGAGCAGTCTGAATGATGTGGGGATTGTAGACCAGTCTGAATGGTGTGGAGATTGTAGACCAGTCTGAATGGTGTGGAGATTGTAGACCAGTCTGAGTGGTGTGGAGTTTGTAGATCAGACTGAGTGGTGTAGAGATTGTAGACCAGTCTGAATGGTGTGGGGATTGCATACCAGTCTGAATGGTGTGGGGATTGTAGACCAGACTGAATGGAGTGGAGATTGTAAACCAGTCTGAATGGAGTGGGGATTGTAGAACAGTCTGAATGGTGTGTGGATTGTAGACCAGTCTGAATGGTGTGGAGATTGTAGATCTGTCTGAATTGTGTGGGGATTGTATACCAGTCTGAATGGTGTGGAGAGTGTAGACCAGTCTGTATGGTGTTTGGATTTTATACCAGTCTGAATGGTGTGGGGATTGTAGACCAGTCTGAATAGTGTGGAGATTGTAGACCAGTCTGAATGGTGTGGAGATTGTAGACCAGTCTGAGTGGTGTGGAGTTTGTAGATCAGACAGAGTGGTGTGGAGATTGTAGACCAGTCTGAATGGTGTGGAGATTGTAGATCAGTCTGAATTGTGTGGGGATTGCATACCAGTCTGAATGGTGTGGAGAATGTAGACCAGTCTGAATGCTGTGGAGATTGTAGACCTGTCTGAATGGAGTTGAGATTGTTGACCAGTCTGAATGGACTTGAGATTGTAGACCAGTCTGAATGGTGTGGAGATTGTAGACCAGTCTGAATGGTGTGTGGATTTTAGACCAGACTGAATGGAGTGGAGATTGTAAACCAGTCTGAATGGAGTGGGGATTGTAGAACAGTCTGAATGGTGTGTGGATTGTAGACCAGTCTGAATGGTGTGGAGATTGTAGATCTGTCTGAATTGTGTGGGGATTGTATACCAGTCTGAATGGTGTGGAGAGTGTAGACCAGTCTGTATGGTGTTTGGATTTTATACCAGTCTGAATGGTGTGGGGATTGTAGACCAGTCTGAATAGTGTGGAGATTGTAGATCAGTCTGAATGGTGTGGGGATTGTAGAGCAGTCTGAATGATGTGGGGATTGTAGACCAGTCTGAATGGTGTGTGCATTGTAGACCAGTCTGAATGGTGTGGAGAATGTAGATCAGTCTGAATGATGTGGGGATTGTAGACCAGTCTGAATGGTGTGTGGATTGTAGACCAGTCTGAATGGTGTGGAGAATGTAGATCAGTCTGAATTGTGTGGGGATTGCATACCAGTCTGAATGGTGTGGAGATTGTAGACCAGTCTGAATGGTGTGGAGATTGTAGACCTGTCTGAATGGAGTTGAGATTGTTGACCAGTCTGAATGGACTTGAGATTGTAGACCAGTCTGAATGGTGTGGAGATTGTAGACCGGTCTGAATGGTGTGTGGATTTTAGACCAGACTGAATGGAGTGGAGATTGTAAACCAGTCTGAATGGAGTGGGGATTGTAGAACAGTCTGAATGGTGTGTGGATTGTAGACCAGTCTGAATGGTGTGGAGATTGTAGATCTGTCTGAATTGTGTGGGGATTGTATACCAGTCTGAATGGTGTGGAGAGTGTAGACCAGTCTGTATGGTGTGTGGATTTTATACCAGTCTGAATGGTGTTGGGATTGTAGACCAGTCTGAATAGTGTGGAGATTGTAGATCAGTCTGAATGGTGTGGGGATTGTAGAGCAGTCTGAATGATGTGGGGATTGTAGACCAGTCTGAATGGTGTGTGCATTGTAGACCAGTCTGAATGGTGTGGAGAATGTAGAACAGTCTGAATGATGTGGGGATTGTAGACCAGTCTGAATGGTGTGTGGATTGTAGACCAGTCTGAATGGTGTGGGGTTTGCATACCAGTCTGAATGGTGTTGAGATTGTAGACCAATCTGAAAGGTGCCGAGATTATAGAACTGTCTGAATGGAGTTGAGATTGTAGACCTGTCTGAATGGAGTGGAGATTGTATACCAGACTGAATGGAGTGGAGATTGTAAACCAATCTGAATGGTAGTAGGGATTGCAGAAATGCCTGAATGATTTGGAGTTTTTCGAACAGTCGGAGTTGTGTCGTGAATGTAGACTAGTGTCAATGTTGTGGGAATTATACACCATTCTCAATGGTGTGGGGATTGTCGAGAAAACCGAATGGTGTGGAAATTGTAGTCAAGTCTGAATTGTGAGGGGATTGTAGACCAGTCTGAATGGTGTGTGGATTGTAGACCAGTCTGAATGGTGTGGAGAATGTAGATCAGTCTGAATGGTGTTGAGATTGTAGACCAATCTGAAAGGTGCCGAGATTATAGAACTGTCTTAATGGAGTTGAGATTGTAGACCAGTCTGAATGGTGTGGAGTTTGTAGATCAGACAGAGTGGTGTGGAGATTGTAGACCAGTCTGAATGGTGTGGAGATTGTAGATCAGTCTGAATTGTGTGGGGATTGCATACCAGTCTGAATGGTGTGGAGAATGTAGACCAGTCTGAATGCTGTGGAGATTGTAGACCTGTCTGAATGGAGTTGAGATTGTTGACCAGTCTGAATGGACTTGAGATTGTAGACCAGTCTGAATGGTGTGGAGATTGTAGACCAGTCTGAATGGTGTGTGGATTTTAGACCAGACTGAATGGAGTGGAGATTGTAAACCAGTCTGAATGGAGTGGGGATTGTAGAACAGTCTGAATGGTGTGTGGATTGTAGACCAGTCTGAATGGTGTGGAGATTGTTGATCTGTCTGAATTGTGTGGGGATTGTATACCAGTCTGAATGGTGTGGAGAGTGTAGACCAGTCTGTATGGTGTTTGGATTTTATACCAGTCTGAATGGTGTGGGGATTGTAGACCAGTCTGAATAGTGTGGAGATTGTAGATCAGTCTGAATGGTGTGGGGATTGTAGAGCAGTCTGAAGGATGTGGGGATTGTAGACCAGTCTGAATGGTGTGTGCATTGTAGACCAGTCTGAATGGTGTGGAGAATGTAGATCTGTCTGAATGATGTGGGGATTGTAGACCAGTCTGAATGGTGTGTGGATTGTAGACCAGTCTGAATGGTGTGGAGAATGTAGATCAGTCTGAATGGTGTGGAGATTGTAGACCAGTCTGAATGGTGTGGGGTTTGCATACCAGTCTGAATGGTGTTGAGATTGTAGACCAATCTGAAAGGTGCCGAGATTATAGAACTGTCTGAATGGAGTTGAGATTGTAGACCAGTCTGAATGGAGTGGAGATTGTATACCAGACTGAATGGAGTGGAGGTTGTAAACCAATCTGAATGGTAGTAGGGATTGCAGAAATGCCTGAATGATTTGGAGTTTTTCGAACAGTCGGAGTTGTGTCGTGAATGTAGTCTAGTGTCAATGTTGTGGGAATTATACACCATTCTGTATGGTGTGGGGATTGTCGAGAAAACCGAATGGTGTGTAGATTGTAGTCAAGTCTGAATTGTGAGGGGATTGTAGACCACTCTCAATGGTGTGTGGATTGTAGACCAGTCTGAATGGTGTCGGGATTGTCGACCAGTCTGAATTGTGTTTGGATTGCAGACCAGTCTGAATGGTGTAGAGATTGGTGAGAAGTCTGAATGGTGTGGAGATTGTAGACCGGTTAGAATGGTGTGGAGATTGTAGACCAGTCTGAATTCTGTGAGGATTGTAGACCTGTCTGAATGGTGTTGGCAATGTAGACCAGTGTGAAAGGTGTCGGGATTGTAGACCAGTCTGAACGGTGCGGACACTGTAGACCAGTCTGAATGGTGTGGAGATTGCAGACCAGTCTGAAAGCTGTGGAGATTGTAGACCAGTCTGAAAGGTGTGGAGAATGTAGATCAGTCTAAATGATGTGGGGATTGTAGACCAGTCTGAATGGTGTGTGGATTGTAGACCAGTCTGAATGGTGTGGAGAATGTAGATCAGTCTGAATGGTGTGGAGATTGTAGACCAGTCTGAATGGTGTTGAGATTGTAGACCAATCTGAAAGGTGCCGAGATTATAGAACTGTCTGAATGGAGTTGAGATTGTAGACCAGTCTGAATGGAGTGGAGATTGTATACCAGACTGAATGGAGTGGAGGTTGTAAACCAATCTGAATGGTAGTAGGGATTGCAGAAATGCCTGAATGATTTGGAGTTTTTCGAACAGTCGGAGTTGTGTCGTGAATGTAGTCTAGTGTCAATGTTGTGGGAATTATACACCATTCTGAATGGTGTGGGGATTGTCGAGAAAACCGAATGGTGTGTAGATTGTAGTCAAGTCTGAATTGTGAGGGGATTGTAGACCACTCTGAATGGTGTGTGGATTGTAGACCAGTCTGAATGGTGTCGGGATTGTCGACCAGTCTGAATTGTGTTTGGATTGCAGACCAGTCTGAATGGTGTAGAGATTGGTGAGAAGTCTGAATGGTGTGGAGATTGTAGACCGGTTAGAATGGTGTGGAGATTGTAGACCAGTCTGAATTCTGTGAGGATTGTAGACCTGTCTGAATGGTGCTGGCAATGTAGACCAGTGTGAAAGGTGTGGGGATTGTAGACCAGTCTGAACGGTGCGGACACTGTAGACCAGTCTGAATGGTGTGGAGATTGCAGACCAGTCTGAAAGCTGTGGAGATTGTAGACCAGTCTGAAAGGTGTGGAGAATGTAGATCAGTCTAAATGATGTGGGGATTGTAGACCAGTCTGAATGGTGTGTGGATTGTAGACCAGTCTGAATGGTGTGGAGAATGTAGATCAGTCTGAATGGTGTGGAGATTGTAGACCAGTCTGAATGGTGTGGGGATTGCATACCAGTCTGAATGGTGTTGAGATTGTAGACCAATCTGAAAGGTGCCGAGATTATAGAACTGTCTGAATGGAGTTGAGATTGTAGACCAGTCTGAATGGAGTGGAGATTGTATACCAGACTGAATGGAGTGGAGGTTGTAAACCAATCTGAATGGTAGTAGGGATTGCAGAAATGACTGAATGATTTGGAGATTTTCGAACAGTCGGAGTAGTGTCGTGAATGTAGACTAGTGTCAATGTTGTGGGAATTATACAGCATTCTGAATGGTGTGGGGATTGTCGACCAATCTGAATGGTGAGGAGATTGTAGTCAAGTCTGAATTGTGAGGGGATTGTAGACAAGTCTGAATGGTGTGTGGATTGTAGACCAGTCTGAATTGTGTTTGGATTGCAGACCAGTCTGAACGGTGTAGAGATTGGTGACAAGTCTGAATGGTGTGGAGATTGTAGACCGGTTAGAATGGTGTGGAGATTGTAGATCAGTCTGATTTCTGTGAGGATTGTAGACCTGTCTGAATGGTGTTGGCAATGTAGACCAGTGTGAAAGGTGTGGGGATTGTAGACCAGTCTGAAAGCTGTGGAGATTGTAGACCAGTCTGAATGGTGTGGAGATTGCAGAGCAGTCTGAAAGCTGTGGAGATTGTAGACCAGTCTGAATGGTGTGGAGATTGCAGAGCAGTCTGAACGGTGTGGAGATTGTAGACCAGTCTGAATGGTGTGGAGATTGTAGACCAGTCTGAATGGTGTGGAGATTGTAGACCAGTCTGAGTGGTGTGGAGTTTGTAGATCAGACTGAGTGGTGTGGAGATTGTAGACCAGTCTGAATGCTGTGGAGATTGTAGACCTGTCTGAATGGAGTTGAGATTGTTAACCAGTCTGAATGGACTTGAGATTGTAGACCAGTCTGAATGGTGTGGAGATTGTAGACCAGTCTGAATGGTGTGTGGATTTTAGACCAGACTGAATGGAGTGGAGATTGTAAACCAGTCTGAATGGAGTGGGGATTGTAGAACAGTCTGAATGGTGTGTGGATTGTAGACCAGTCTGAATGGTGTGGAGATTGTTGATCTGTCTGAATTGTGTGGGGATTGTATACCAGTCTGAATGGTGTGGAGAGTGTAGACCAGTCTGTATGGTGTTTGGATTTTATACCAGTCTGAATGGTGTGGGGATTGTAGACCAGTCTGAATAGTGTGGAGATTGTAGATCAGTCTGAATGGTGTGGGGATTGTAGAGCAGTCTGAATGATGTGGGGATTGTAGACCAGTCTGAATGGTGTGTGCATTGTGGACCAGTCTGAATGGTGTGGAGAATGTAGATCAGTCTGAATGATGTGGGCATTGTAGACCAGTCTGAATGGTGTGTGGATTGTAGACCAGTCTGAATGGTGTGGAGAATGTAGATCAGTCTGAATGGTGTGGAGATTGTAGACCAGTCTGAATGGTGTGGGGTTTGCATACCAGTCTGAATGGTGTTGAGATTGTAGACCAATCTGAAAGGTGCCGAGATTATAGAACTGTCTGAATGGAGTTGAGATTGTAGACCAGTCTGAATGGAGTGGAGATTGTATACCAGACTGAATGGAGTGGAGGTTGTAAACCAATCTGAATGGTAGTAGGGATTGCAGAAATGCCTGAATGATTTGGAGTTTTTCGAACAGTCGGAGTTGTGTCGTGAATGTAGACTAGTGTCAATGTTGTGGGAATTATACACCATTCTGAATGGTGTGGGGATTGTCGAGAAAACCGAATGGTGTGTAGATTGTAGTCAAGTCTGAATTGTGAGGGGATTGTAGACCACTCTGAATGGTGTGTGGATTGTAGACCAGTCTGAATGGTGTCGGGATTGTCAACCAGTCTGAATTGTGTTTGGATTGCAGACCAGTCTGAATGGTGTAGAGATTGGTGAGAAGTCTGAATGGTGTGGAGATTGTAGACCGGTTAGAATGGTGTGGAGATTGTAGACCAGTCTGAATTCTGTGAGGATTGTAGACCTGTCTGAATGGTGTTGGCAATGTAGACCAGTGTGAAAGGTGTGGGGATTGTAGACCAGTCTGAACGGTGCGGACACTGTAGACCAGTCTGAATGGTGTGGAGATTGCAGACCAGTCTGAAAGCTGTGGAGATTGTAGACCAGTCTGAAAGGTGTGGAGAATGTAGATCAGTCTAAATGATGTGGGGATTGTAGACCAGTCTGAATGGTGTGTGGATTGTAGACCAGTCTGAATGGTGTGGAGAATGTAGATCAGTCTGAATGGTGTGGAGATTGTAGACCAGTCTGAATGGTGTGGGGATTGCATACCAGTCTGAATGGTGTTGAGATTGTAGACCAATCTGAAAGGTGCCGACATTATAGAACTGTCTGAATGGAGTTGAGATTGTAGACCAGTCTGAATGGAGTGGAGATTGTATACCAGACTGAATGGAGTGGAGGTTGTAAACCAAACTGAATGGTAGTAGGGATTGCAGAAATGACTGAATGATTTGGAGATTTTCGAACAGTCGGAGTAGTGTCGTGAATGTAGACTAGTGTCAATGTTGTGGGAATTATACAGCATTCTGAATGGTGTGGGGATTGTCGACCAATCTGAATGGTGAGGAGATTGTAGTCAAGTCTGAATTGTGAGGGGATTGTAGACAAGTCTGAATGGTGTGTGGATTGTAGACCAGTCTGAATTGTGTTTGGATTGCAGACCAGTCTGAACGGTGTAGAGATTGGTGACAAGTCGGAATGGTGTGGAGATTGTAGACCGGTTAGAATGGTGTGGAGATTGTAGATCAGTCTGAAAGCTGTGGAGATTGTAGACCAGTCTGAAAGGTGTGGAGAATGTAGATCAGTCTGAATGATGTGGGCATTGTAGACCAGTCTGAATGGTGTGTGGATTGTAGACCAGTCTGAATGGTGTGGAGAATGTAGATCAGTCTGAATGGTGTGGAGATTGTAGACCAGTCTGAATGGTGTGGGGTTTGCATACCAGTCTGAATGGTGTTGAGATTGTAGACCAATCTGAAAGGTGCCGAGATTATAGAACTGTCTGAATGGAGTTGAGATTGTAGTCCAGTCTGAATGGAGTGGAGATTGTATACCAGACTGAATGGAGTGGAGGTTGTAAACCAATCTGAATGGTAGTAGGGATTGCAGAAATGCCTGAATGATTTGGAGTTTTTCGAACAGTCGGAGTTGTGTCGTGAATGTAGACTAGTGTCAATGTTGTGGGAATTATACACCATTCTGAATGGTGTGGGGATTGTCGAGAAAACCGAATGGTGTGTAGATTGTAGTCAAGTCTGAATTGTGAGGGGATTGTAGACCACTCTGAATGGTGTGTGGATTGTAGACCAGTCTGAATGGTGTCGGGATTGTCGACCAGTCTGAATTGTGTTTGGATTGCAGACCAGTCTGAATGGTGTAGAGATTGGTGAGAAGTCTGAATGGTGTGGAGATTGTAGACCGGTTAGAATGGTGTGGAGATTGTAGACCAGTCTGAATTCTGTGAGGATTGTAGACCTGTCTGAATGGTGTTGGCAATGTAGACCAGTGTGAAAGGTGTGGGGATTGTAGACCAGTCTGAACGGTGCGGACACTGTAGACCAGTCTGAATGGTGTGGAGATTGCAGACCAGTCTGAAAGCTGTGGAGATTGTAGACCAGTCTGAAAGGTGTGGAGAATGTAGATCAGTCTAAATGATGTGGGGATTGTAGACCAGTCTGAATGGTGTGTGGATTGTAGACCAGTCTGAATGGTGTGGAGAATGTAGATCAGTCTGAATGGTGTGGAGATTGTAGACCAGTCTGACTGGTGTGGGGATTGCATACCAGTCTGAATGGTGTTGAGATTGTAGACCAATCTGAAAGGTGCCGAGATTATAGAACTGTCTGAATGGAGTTGAGATTGTAGACCAGTCTGAATGGAGTGGAGATTGTATACCAGACTGAATGGAGTGGAGGTTGTAAACCAAACTGAATGGTAGTAGGGATTGCAGAAATGACTGAATGATTTGGAGATTTTCGAACAGTCGGAGTAGTGTCGTGAATGTAGACTAGTGTCAATGTTGTGGGAATTATACAGCATTCTGAATGGTGTGGGGATTGTCGACCAATCTGAATGGTGAGGAGATTGTAGTCAAGTCTGAATTGTGAGGGGATTGTAGACAAGTCTGAATGGTGTGTGGATTGTAGACCAGTCTGAATTGTGTTTGGATTGCAGACCAGTCTGAACGGTGTAGAGATTGGTGACAAGTCGGAATGGTGTGGAGATTGTAGACCGGTTAGAATGGTGTGGAGATTGTAGATCAGTCTGAATTCTGTGAGGATTGTAGACCTGTCTGAATGGTGTTGGCAATGTAGACCAGTGTGAAAGGTGTGGGGATTGTAGACCAGTCTGAACGGTGCGGACACTGTAGAGCAGTCTGAATGGTGTGGAGATTGCAGACCAGTCTGAAAGGAGTGGAGATTGTAGAGCAGTCTGAATGGTATGGAGATTGCAGAGCAGTCTGAACGGTGTGGAGATTGTAGACCAGTCTGAATGGTGTGGAGATTGTAGACCAGTCTGAATGGTGTGGAGATTGTAGACCAGTCTGAGTGGTGTGGAGTTTGTAGATCAGACTGAGTGGTGTGGAGATTGTAGACCAGTCTGAATGGTGTGGGGATTGCATACCAGTCTGAATGGTGTGGGGATTGTAGACCAGTCTGAATGGTGTGGAGATTGTAGACCAGTCTGAATGGTGTGGAGATTGTAGATCAGACTGAATTGTGTGGGGATTGCATACCAGTCTGAATGGTGTGGAGATTGTAGACCAGTCTGAATGGTGTGGAGATTGTAGACCTGTCTGAATGGAGTTGAGATTGTTGACCAGTCTGAATGGACTTGAGATTGTAGACCAGTCTGAATGGTGTGGAGATTGTAGACCAGTCTGAATGGTGTGTGGATTTTAGACCAGACTGAATGGAGTGGAGATTGTAAACCAGTCTGAATGGAGTGGGGATTGTAGAACAGTCTGAATGGTGTGTGGATTGTAGACAAGTCTGAATGGTGTGGAGATTGTAGATCTGTCTGAATTGTGTGGGGATTGTATACCAGTCTGAATGGTGTGGAGAGTGTAGACCAGTCTGTATGGTGTGTGGATTTTATACCAGTCTGAATGGTGTGGGGATTGTAGACCAGTCTGAATAGTGTGGAGATTGTAGATCAGTCTGAATGGTGTGGGGATGTAGAGCAGTCTGAATGATGTGGGGATTGCAGACCAGTCTGAATGGTGTGTGCATTGTAGACCAATCTGAATGGTGTGGAGAATGTTGATCAGTCTGAATGATGTGGGGATTGCAGACCAGTCTGAAAGCTGTGGAGATTGTAGACCAGTCTGAAAGGTGTGGAGAATGTAGATCAGTCTAAATGATGTGGGGATTGTAGACCAGTCTGAATGGTGTGTGGATTGTAGACCAGTCTGAATGGTGTGGAGAATGTAGATCAGTCTGAATGGTGTGGAGATTGTAGACCAGTCTGAATGGTGTGGGGATTGCATACCAGTCTGAATGGTGTTGAGATTGTAGACCAATCTGAAAGGTGCCGAGATTATAGAACTGTCTGAATGGAGTTGAGATTGTAGACCAGTCTGAATGGAGTGGAGATTGTATACCAGACTGAATGGAGTGGAGGTTGTAAACCAATCTGAATGGTAGTAGGGATTGCAGAAATGACTGAATGATTTGGAGATTTTCGAACAGTCGGAGTAGTGTCGTGAATGTAGACTAGTGTCAATGTTGTGGGAATTATACAGCATTCTGAATGGTGTGGGGATTGTCGACCAATCTGAATGGTGAGGAGATTGTAGTCAAGTCTGAATTGTGAGGGGATTGTAGACAAGTCTGAATGGTGTGTGGATTGTAGACCAGTCTGAATTGTGTTTGGATTGCAGACCAGTCCGAACGGTGTAGAGATTGGTGACAAGTCGGAATGGTGTGGAGATTGTAGACCGGTTAGAATGGTGTGGAGATTGTAGATCAGTCTGAATTCTGTGAGGATTGTAGACCTGTCTGAATGGTGTTGGCAATGTAGACCAGTGTGAAAGGTGTGGGGATTGTAGACCAGTCTGAACGGTGCGGACACTGTAGAGCAGTCTGAATGGTGTGGAGATTGCAGACCAGTCTGAAAGGAGTGGAGATTGTAGAGCAGTCTGAATGGTATGGAGATTGCAGAGCAGTCTGAACGGTGTGGAGATTGTAGACCAGTCTGAATGGTGTGGAGATTGTAGACCAGTCTGAATGGTGTGGAGATTGTAGACCAGTCTGAGTGGTGTGGAGTTTGTAGATCAGACTGAGTGGTGTGGAGATTGTAGACCAGTCTGAATGGTGTGGGGATTGCATACCAGTCTGAATGGTGTGGGGATTGTAGACCAGTCTGAATGGTGTGGAGATTGTAGACCAGTCTGAATGGTGTGGAGATTGTAGATCAGACTGAATTGTGTGGGGATTGCATACCAGTCTGAATGGTGTGGAGATTGTAGACCAGTCTGAATGGTGTGGAGATTGTACACCTGTCTGAATGGAGTTGAGATTGTTGACCAGTCTGAATGGACTTGAGATTGTAGACCAGTCTGAATGGTGTGGAGATTGTAGACCAGTCTGAATGGTGTGTGGATTTTAGACCAGACTGAATGGAGTGGAGATTGTAAACCAGTCTGAATGGAGTGGGGATTGTAGAACAGTCTGAATGGTGTGTGGATTGTAGACCAGTCTGAATGGTGTGGAGATTGTAGATCTGTCTGAATTGTGTGGGGATTGTATACCAGTCTGAATGGTGTGGAGAGTGTAGACCAGTCTGTATGGTGTGTGGATTTTATACCAGTCTGAATGATGTGGGGATTGTAGACCAGTCTGAATGGTGTGTGCATTGTAGACCAATCTGAATGGTGTGGAGAATGTAGATCAGTCTGAATGGTGTGTGGATTGTAGACCAGTCTGAATGGTGTGGAGAATGTAGATCAGTCTGAATGGTGTGGAGATTGTAGACCAGTCTGAATGGTGTGGGGTTTGCATACCAGTCTGAATGGTGTTGAGATTGTAGACCAATCTGAAAGGTGCCGAGATTATAGAACGGTCTGAATGGAGTTGAGATTGTAGACCAGTCTGAATGGAGTGGAGATTGTATACCAGACTGAATGGAGTGAAGGTTGTAAACCAATCTGAATGGTAGTAGGGATTGCAGAAATGCCTGAATGATTTGGAGTTTTTCGAACAGTCGGAGTTGTGTCGTGAATGTAGACTAGTGTCAATGTTGTGGGAATTATACACCATTCTGAATGGTGTGGGGATTGTCGAGAAAACCGAATGGTGTGGAGATTGTAGTCAAGTCTGAATTGTGAGGGGATTGTAGACCAGTCTGAATGGTGTGTAGATTGTAGACCAGTCTGAATGGTGTGGGGATTGTAGACCACTCTGAATTGTGTTTGGATTGCAGACCAGTCTGAATGGTGTAGAGATTGGTGAGAAGTCTGAATGGTGTGGAGATTGTAGACCGGTTAGAATGGTGTGGAGATTGTAGACCAGTCTGAATTCTGTGAGGATTGTAGACCTGTCTGAATGGTGTTGGCAATGTAGACCAGTGTGAAAGGTGTGGGGATTGTAGACCAGTCTGAACGGTGCGGACACTGTAGACCAGTCTGAATGGTGTGGAGATTGCAGAGCAGTCTGAAAGCTGTGGAGATTGTAGACCAGTCTGAATGGTGTGGAGATTGCAGAGCAGTCTGAACGGTGTGGAGATTGTAGACCAGTCTGAATGGTGTGGGGATTGCATACCAGTCTGAATGGTGTGGAGTTTGTAGACCAGTCTGAATGGTGTGGAGATTATAGACCAGTCTGAATAGAGTTGAGATTGTAGACCAGTCTGAATGGTCTGCAGATTGTACACCAGTCTGAATGGTGTGGGGATTGCATACCAGTCTGAATGGTGTGGAGAGAGTAGTCCTGTCTGAAAGGTGTGGAGATTGTAGACCAGTCTGAATTGTGTGAGGATTGTAGACCGGTCTGAATGGTGTGGGGATTGTAGATTAGTCTGAATGTAGTGCAGATTGCAGACAAGACTGCGTCGTTTGGGGTTTATGTTACAATCTCAATGATGTTTAGATTTTAGACCAGTATGAATGGTCTGGAGATTGTCGACCAGTCTGAATGGAGTTGAGATTGTAGACCAGTCTGAATGGAGTTGAGATTGTAGACCAGTCTGAATGGTGTGGAGATTGTAGACCTGTCTGAATGGAGTTGAGATTCTTGACCAGTCTCAATGGACTTGAGATTGTAGACCAGTCTGAATGGTGTGGAGATTGTAGACCAGTCTGAATGGTGTGGAGATTGTAGACCAGTCTGAATGGTGTGGAGATTGTAGACCAGTCTGAGTGGTGTGGAGTTTGTAGATCAGACTGAGTGGTGTAGAGATTGTAGACAAGTCTGAATGGTGTGGGGATTGCATACCAGTCTGAATGGTGTGGGGATTGTAGACCAGTCTGAATGGTGTGGAGATTGTAGACCAGTCTGAATGGTGTGGAGATTGTAGACCAGTCTGAATGGTGTGTGGATTTTAGACCAGACTGAATGGAGTGGAGATTGTAAACCAGTCTGAATGGTGTGGAGATTGTAGACCAGTCTGAATGGTGTGGGGATTGCATACCAGTCTGAATGGTGTGGGGATTGTAGACCAGTCTGAATGGTGTGGAGATTGTAGACCAGTCTGAATGGTGTGGAGATTGTCGATCAGTCTGAATTGTGTGGGGATTGCATACCAGTCTGAATGCTGTGGAGATTGTAGACCTGTCTGAATGGAGTTGAGATTGTTGACCAGTCTGAATGGACTTGAGATTGTAGACCAGTCTGAATGGTGTGGAGATTGTAGACCAGTCTGAATGGTGTGTGGATTTTAGACCAGACTGAATGGAGTGGAGATTGTAAACCAGTCTGAATGGAATGGGGATTGTAGAACAGTCTGAATGGTGTGGGGATTGTAGACCAGTCTGAATAGTGTGGAGATTGTAGATCAGTCTGAATGGTGTGGGGATTGTAGAGCAGTCTGAATGATGTGGGGATTGTAGACCAGTCTGAATGGTGTGTGCATTGTAGACCAGTCTGAATGGTGTGGAGAATGTAGATCAGTCTGAATGATGTGGGGATTGTAGACCAGTCTGAATGGTGTGTGGATTGTAGACCAGTCTGAATGGTGTGGAGAATGTAGATCAGTCTGAATGGTGTGGAGATTGTAGACCAGTCTGAATGGTGTGGGGTTTGCATACCAGTCTGAATGGTGTTGAGATTGTAGACCAATCTGAAAGGTGCCGAGATTATAGAACGGTCTGAATGGAGTTGAGATTGTAGACCAGTCTGAATGGAGTGGAGATTGTATACCAGACTGAATGGAGTGAAGGTTGTAAACCAATCTGAATGGTAGTAGGGATTGCAGAAATGCCTGAATGATTTGGAGTTTTTCGAACAGTCGGAGTTGTGTCGTGAATGTAGACTAGTGTCAATGTTGTGGGAATTATACACCATTCTGAATGGTGTGGGGATTGTCGAGAAAACCGAATGGTGTGGAGATTGTAGTCAAGTCTGAATTGTGAGGGGATTGTAGACCAGTCTGAATGGTGTGTAGATTGTAGACCAGTCTGAATGGTGTGGGGATTGTAGACCACTCTGAATTGTGTTTGGATTGCAGACCAGTCTGAATGGTGTAGAGATTGGTGAGAAGTCTGAATGGTGTGGAGATTGTAGACCGGTTAGAATGGTGTGGAGATTGTAGACCAGTCTGAATTCTGTGAGGATTGTAGACCTGTCTGAATGGTGTTGGCAATGTAGACCAGTGTGAAAGGTGTGGGGATTGTAGACCAGTCTGAACGGTGCGGACACTGTAGACCAGTCTGAATGGTGTGGAGATTGCAGAGCAGTCTGAAAGCTGTGGAGATTGTAGACCAGTCTGAATGGTGTGGAGATTGCAGAGCAGTCTGAACGGTGTGGAGATTGTAGACCAGTCTGAATGGTGTGGGGATTGCATACCAGTCTGAATGGTGTGGAGTTTGTAGACCAGTCTGAATGGTGTGGAGATTATAGACCAGTCTGAATAGAGTTGAGATTGTAGACCAGTCTGAATGGTCTGCAGATTGTACACCAGTCTGAATGGTGTGGGGATTGCATACCAGTCTGAATGGTGTGGAGAGAGTAGTCCTGTCTGAAAGGTGTGGAGATTGTAGACCAGTCTGAATTGTGTGAGGATTGTAGACCGGTCTGAATGGTGTGGGGATTGTAGATTAGTCTGAATGTAGTGCAGATTGCAGACAAGACTGCGTCGTTTGGGGTTTATGTTACAATCTCAATGATGTTTAGATTTTAGACCAGTATGAATGGTCTGGAGATTGTCGACCAGTCTGAATGGAGTTGAGATTGTAGACCAGTCTGAATGGTGTGGAGATTGTAGACCTGTCTGAATGGAGTTGAGATTCTTGACCAGTCTCAATGGACTTGAGATTGTAGACCAGTCTGAATGGTGTGGAGATTGTAGACCAGTCTGAATGGTGTGGAGATTGTAGACCAGTCTGAATGGTGTGGAGATTGTAGACCAGTCTGAGTGGTGTGGAGTTTGTAGATCAGACTGAGTGGTGTAGAGATTGTAGACAAGTCTGAATGGTGTGGGGATTGCATACCAGTCTGAATGGTGTGGGGATTGTAGACCAGTCTGAATGGTGTGGAGATTGTAGACCAGTCTGAATGGTGTGGAGATTGTAGACCAGTCTGAATGGTGTGTGGATTTTAGACCAGACTGAATGGAGTGGAGATTGTAAACCAGTCTGAATGGTGTGGAGATTGTAGACCAGTCTGAATGGTGTGGGGATTGCATACCAGTCTGAATGGTGTGGGGATTGTAGACCAGTCTGAATGGTGTGGAGATTGTAGACCAGTCTGAATGGTGTGGAGATTGTCGATCAGTCTGAATTGTGTGGGGATTGCATACCAGTCTGAATGCTGTGGAGATTGTAGACCTGTCTGAATGGAGTTGAGATTGTTGACCAGTCTGAATGGACTTGAGATTGTAGACCAGTCTGAATGGTGTGGAGATTGTAGACCAGTCTGAATGGTGTGTGGATTTTAGACCAGACTGAATGGAGTGGAGATTGTAAACCAGTCTGAATGGAATGGGGATTGTAGAACAGTCTGAATGGTGTGTGGATTGTAGACCAGTCTGAATGGTGTGGAGATTGTTGATCTGTCTGAATTGTGTGGGGATTGTATACCAGTCTGAATGGTGTGGAGAGTGTAGACCAGTCTGTATGGTGTTTGGATTTTATACCAGTCTGAATGGTGTGGGGATTGTAGACCAGTCTGAATAGTGTGGAGATTGTAGATCAGTCTGAATGGTGTGGGGATTGTAGAGCAGTCTGAATGATGTGGGGATTGTAGACCAGTCTGAATGGTGTGTGCATTGTAGACCAGTCTGAATGGTGTGGAGAATGTAGATCAGTCTGAATGATGTGGGGATTGTAGACCAGTCTGAATGGTGTGTGGATTGTAGACCAGTCTGAATGGTGTGGAGAATGTAGATCAGTCTGAATGGTGTGGAGATTGTAGACCAGTCTGAATGGTGTGGGGTTTGCATACCAGTCTGAATGGTGTTGAGATTGTAGACCAATCTGAAAGGTGCCGAGATTATAGAACGGTCTGAATGGAGTTGAGATTGTAGACCAGTCTGAATGGAGTGGAGATTGTATACCAGACTGAATGGAGTGAAGGTTGTAAACCAATCTGAATGGTAGTAGGGATTGCAGAAATGCCTGAATGATTTGGAGTTTTTCGAACAGTCGGAGTTGTGTCGTGAATGTAGACTAGTGTCAATGTTGTGGGAATTATACACCATTCTGAATGGTGTGGGGATTGTCGAGAAAACCGAATGGTGTGGAGATTGTAGTCAAGTCTGAATTGTGAGGGGATTGTAGACCAGTCTGAATGGTGTGTAGATTGTAGACCAGTCTGAATGGTGTGGGGATTGTAGACCACTCTGAATTGTGTTTGGATTGCAGACCAGTCTGAATGGTGTAGAGATTGGTGAGAAGTCTGAATGGTGTGGAGATTGTAGACCGGTTAGAATGGTGTGGAGATTGTAGACCAGTCTGAATTCTGTGAGGATTGTAGACCTGTCTGAATGGTGTTGGCAATGTAGACCAGTCTGAAAGGTGTGGGGATTGTAGACCAGTCTGAACGGTGCGGACACTGTAGACCAGTCTGAATGGTGTGGAGATTGCAGAGCAGTCTGAAAGCTGTGGAGATTGTAGACCAGTCTGAATGGTGTGGAGATTGCAGAGCAGTCTGAACGGTGTGGAGATTGTAGACCAGTCTGAATGGTGTGGGGATTGCATACCAGTCTGAATGGTGTGGAGTTTGTAGACCAGTCTGAATGGTGTGGAGATTATAGACCAGTCTGAATAGAGTTGAGATTGTAGACCAGTCTGAATGGTCTGCAGATTGTACACCAGTCTGAATGGTGTGGGGATTGCATACCAGTCTGAATGGTGTGGAGAGTGTAGTCCTGTCTGAAAGGTGTGGAGATTGTAGACCAGTCTGAATTGTGTGAGGATTGTAGACCGGTCTGAATGGTGTGGGGATTGTAGATTAGTCTGAATGTAGTGCAGATTGCAGACAAGACTGCGTCGTTTGGGGTTTATGTTACAATCTCAATGATGTTTAGATTTTAGACCAGTATGAATGGTCTGGAGATTGTCGACCAGTCTGAATGGAGTTGAGATTGTAGACCAGTCTGAATGGAGTTGAGATTGTAGACCAGTCTGAATGGTGTGGAGATTGTAGACCTGTCTGAATGGAGTTGAGATTCTTGACCAGTCTCAATGGACTTGAGATTGTAGACCAGTCTGAATGGTGTGGAGATTGTAGACCAGTCTGAATGGTGTGGAGATTGTAGACCAGTCTGAATGGTGTGGAGATTGTAGACCAGTCTGAGTGGTGTGGAGTTTGTAGATCAGACTGAGTGGTGTAGAGATTGTAGACAAGTCTGAATGGTGTGGGGATTGCATACCAGTCTGAATGGTGTGGGGATTGTAGACCAGTCTGAATGGTGTGGAGATTGTAGACCAGTCTGAATGGTGTGGAGATTGTAGACCAGTCTGAATGGTGTGTGGATTTTAGACCAGACTGAATGGAGTGGTGATTGTAAACCAGTCTGAATGGTGTGGAGATTGTAGACCAGTCTGAATGGTGTGGGGATTGCATACCAGTCTGAATGGTGTGGGGATTGTAGACCAGTCTGAATAGTGTGGAGATTGTAGACCAGTCTGAATGGTGTGGAGATTGTCGATCAGTCTGAATTGTGTGGGGATTGCATACCAGTCTGAATGCTGTGGAGATTGTAGACCTGTCTGAATGGAGTTGAGATTGTTGACCAGTCTGAATGGACTTGAGATTGTAGACCAGTCTGAATGGTGTGGAGATTGTAGACCAGTCTGAATGGTGTGTGGATTTTAGACCAGACTGAATGGAGTGGAGATTGTAAACCAGTCTGAATGGAATGGGGATTGTAGAACAGTCTGAATGGTGTGTGGATTGTAGACCAGTCTGAATGGTGTGGAGATTGTTGATCTGTCTGAATTGTGTGGGGATTGTATACCAGTCTGAATGGTGTGGAGAGTGTAGACCAGTCTGTATGGTGTTTGGATTTTATACCAGTCTGAATGGTGTGGGGATTGTAGACCAGTCTGAATAGTGTGGAGATTGTAGATCAGTCTGAATGGTGTGGGGATTGTAGAGCAGTCTGAATGATGTGGGGATTGTAGACCAGTCTGAATGGTGTGTGCATTGTAGACCAGTCTGAATGGTGTGGAGAATGTAGATCAGTCTGAATGATGTGGGGATTGTAGACCAGTCTGAATGGTGTGTGGATTGTAGACCAGTCTGAATGGTGTGGAGAATGTAGATCAGTCTGAATGGTGTGGAGATTGTAGACCAGTCTGAATGGTGTGGGGTTTGCATACCAGTCTGAATGGTGTTGAGATTGTAGACCAATCTGAAAGGTGCCGAGATTATAGAACTGTCTGAATGGAGTTGAGATTGTAGACCAGTCTGAATGGAGTGGAGGTTGTAAACCAATCTGAATGGTAGTAGGGATTGCAGAAATGCCTGAATGATTTGGAGTTTTTCGAACAGTCGGAGTTGTGTCGTGAATGTAGACTAGTGTCAATGTTGTGGGAATTATACACCATTCTGAATGGTGTGGGGATTGTCGAGAAAACCGAATGGTGTGTAGATTGTAGTCAAGTCTGAATTGTGAGGGGATTGTAGACCAGTCTGAATGGTGTGTGGATTGTAGACCAGTCTGAATGGTGTGGGGATTGTAGACCAGTCTGAATTGTGTTTGGATTGCAGACCAGTCTGAATGGTGTAGAGATTGGTGAGAAGTCTGAATGGTGTGGAGATTGTAGACCGGTTAGAATGGTGTGGAGATTGTAGACCAGTCTGAATTCTGTGAGGATTGTAGACCTGTCTGAATGGTGTTGGCAATGTAGACCAGTGTGAAAGGTGTGGGGATTGTAGACCAGTCTGAACGGTGCGGACACTGTAGACCAGTCTGAACGGTGCGGACACTGTAGACCAGTCTGAATGGTGTGGAGATTGCAGACCAGTCTGAAAGCTGTGGAGATTGTAGACCAGTCTGAAAGGGGTGGAGAATGTAGATCAGTCTGAATGATGTGGGGATTGTAGACCTGTCTGAATGGTGTGTGGATTGTAGACCTGTCTGAATGGTGTGGAGAATGTAGATCAGTCTGAATGGTGTGGAGATTGTAGACCAGTCTGAATGATGTGGGGATTGCATACCAGTCTGAATGGTGTTGAGATTGTAGACAAATCTGAAAGGTGCCGAGATTATAGAACTGTCTGAATGGAGTTGAGATTGTAGACCAGTCTGAATGGTGTGGAGATTGTAGACCTGTCTGAATGGAGTTGAGATTGTTGACCAGTCTGAATGGACTTGAGATTGTAGACCAGTCAGAATGGTGTGCAGATTGTAGACCAGTCTGAATGGAGTGGAGATTGTATACCAGACTGAATGGAGTGGAGGCTGTAAACCAATCTGAATGGTAGTAGGGATTGCAGAAATGACTGAATGATTTGGAGATTTTCGAACAGTCGGAGTAGTGTCGTGAATGTAGACTAGTGTCAATGTTGTGGGAATTATACAGCATTCTGAATGGTGTGGGGATTGTCGACCAATCTGAATGGTGAGGAGATTGTAGTCAAGTCTGAATTGTGAGGGGATTGTAGACAAGTCTGAATGGTGTGGAGATTGTAGACCGGTTAGAATGGTGTGGAGATTGTAGACCAGTCTGAATTCTGTGAGGATTGTAGACCTGTCTGAATGGTGTTGGCAATGTAGACCAGTGTGAAAGGTGTGGGGATTGTAGACCAGTCTGAACGGTGCGGACACTGTAGAGCAGTCTGAATGGTGTGGAGATTGCAGACCAGTCTGAAAGCTGTGGAGATTGTAGAGCAGTCTGAATGGTGTGGAGATTGCAGAGCAGTCTGAACGGTGTGGAGATTGTAGACCAGTCTGAATGGTGTGGAGATTGTAGACCAGTCTGAATGGTGTGGAGATTGTAGACCAGTCTGAGTGGTGTGGAGTTTGTAGATCAGACTGAGTGGTGTGGAGATTGTAGACCAGTCTGAATGGTGTGGGGATTGCATACCAGTCTGAATGGTGCGGGGATTGTAGACCAGTCTGAATGATGTGGAGATTGTAGACCAGTCTGAATGGTGTGGAGATTGTAGACCTGTCTGAATGGAGTTGAGATTGTTGACCAGTCTGAATGGACTTGAGATTGTAGACCAGTCTGAATGGTGTGGAGATTGTAGACCAGTCTGAATGGTGTGTGGATTTTAGACCAGTCTGAATGGTGTGGAGAATGTAGATCAGTCTGAATGGTGTGGAGATTGTAGACCAGTCTGAATGGTGTGGGGTTTGCATACCAGTCTGAATGGTGTTGAGATTGTAGACCAATCTGAAAGGTGCCGAGATTACAGAACTGTCTGAATGGAGTTGAGATTGTAGACCAGTCTGAATGGAGTGGAGGTTGTAAACCAATCTGAATGGTAGTAGGGATTGCAGAAATGCCTGAATGATTTGGAGTTTTTCGAACAGTCGGAGTTGTGTCGTGAATGTAGACTAGTGTCAATGTTGTGGGAATTATACACCATTCTGAATGGTGTCGGGATTGTCGAGAAAACCGAATGGTGTGTAGATTGTAGTCAAGTCTGAATTGTGAGGGGATTGTAGACCAGTCTGAATGGTGTGTGGATTGTAGACCAGTCTGAATGGTGTGGGGATTGTAGACCAGTCTGAATTGTGTTTGGATTGCAGACCAGTCTGAATGGTGTAGAGATTGGTGAGAAGTCTGAATGGTGTGGAGATTGTAGACCGGTTAGAATGGTGTGGAGATTGTAGACCAGTCTGAATTCTGTGAGGATTGTAGACCTGTCTGAATGGTGTTGGCAATGTAGACCAGTGTGAAAGGTGTGGGGATTGTAGACCAGTCTGAACGGTGCGGACACTGTAGACCAGTCTGAACGGTGCGGACACTGTAGACCAGTCTGAATGGTGTGGAGATTGCAGACCAGTCTGAAAGCTGTGGAGATTGTAGACCAGTCTGAAAGGGGTGGAGAATGTAGATCAGTCTGAATGATGTGGGGATTGTAGACCAGTCTGAATGGTGTGTGGATTGTAGACCTGTCTGAATGGTGTGGAGAATGTAGATCAGTCTGAATGGTGTGGAGATTGTAGACCAGTCTGAATGATGTGGGGATTGCATACCAGTCTGAATGGTGTTGAGATTGTAGACAAATCTGAAAGGTGCCGAGATTATAGAACTGTCTGAATGGAGTTGAGATTGTAGACCAGTCTGAATGGTGTGGAGATTGTAGACCTGTCTGAATGGAGTTGAGATTGTTGACCAGTCTGAATGGACTTGAGATTGTAGACCAGTCTGAATGGTGTGCAGATTGTATACCAGTCTGAATGGAGTGGAGATTGTATACCAGACTGAATGGAGTGGAGGCTGTAAACCAATCTGAATGGTAGTAGGGATTGCAGAAATGACTGAATGATTTGGAGATTTTCGAACAGTCGGAGTAGTGTCGTGAATGTAGACTAGTGTCAATGTTGTGGGAATTATACAGCATTCTGAATGGTGTGGGGATTGTCGACCAATCTGAATGGTGAGGAGATTGTAGTCAAGTCTGAATTGTGAGGGGATTGTAGACAAGTCTGAATGGTGTGGAGATTGTAGACCGGTTAGAATGGTGTGGAAATTGTAGACCAGTCTGAATTCTGTGAGGATTGTAGACCTGTCTGAATGGTGTTGGCAATGTAGACCAGTGTGAAAGGTGTGGGGATTGTAGACCAGTC
Organism: Hypanus sabinus; assembly: GCF_030144855.1. Lineage (NCBI taxonomy): Eukaryota > Metazoa > Chordata > Chondrichthyes > Myliobatiformes > Dasyatidae > Hypanus > Hypanus sabinus. Next base: position 78,630 of record NW_026779613.1, read on the forward strand.
TGAACGGTGCGGACACTGTAGAGCAGTCTGAATGGTGTGGAGATTGCAGACCAGTCTGAAAGCTGTGGAGATTGTAGAGCAGTCTGAATGGTGTGGAGATTGCAGAGCAGTCTGAACGGTGTGGAGATTGCAGACCAGTCTGAATGGTGTGGAGATTGTAGACCAGTCTGAATGGTGTGGAGATTGTAGACCAGTCTGAGTGGTGTGGAGTTTGTAGATCAGACTGAGTGGTGTGGAGATTGTAGACCAGTCTGAATGGTGTGGGGATTGCATACCAGTCTGAATGGTGCGGGGATTGTAGACCAGTCTGAATGATGTGGAGATTGTAGACCAGTCTGAATGGTGTGGAGATTGTAGACCTGTCTGAATGGAGTTGAGATTGTTGACCAGTCTGAATGGACTTGAGATTGTAGACCAGTCTGAATGGTGTGGAGATTGTAGACCAGTCTGAATGGTGTGTGGATTTTAGACCAGACTGAATGGAGTGGAGATTGTAAACCAGTCTGAATGGAGTGGGGATTGTAGAACAGTCTGAATGGTGTGTGGATTGTAGACCAGTCTGAATGGTGTGGAGATTGTAGATCTGTCTGAATTGTGTGGGGATTGTATACCAGTCTGAATGGTGTGGAGAGTGTAGACCAGTCTGTATGGTGTTTGGATTTTATACCAGTCTGAATGGTGTGGGGATTGTAGACCAGTCTGAATAGTGTGGAGATTGTAGATCAGTCTGAATGGTGTGGGGATTGTAGAGCAGTCTGAATGATGTGGGGATTGTAGACCAGTCTGAATGGTGTGTGCATTGTAGACCAGTCTGAATGGTGTGGAGAATGTAGATCAGTCTGAATGATGTGGGGATTGTAGACCAGTCTGAATGGTGTGTGGATTGTAGACCAGTCTGAATGGTGTGGAGAATGTAGATCAGTCTGAATTGTGTGGGGATTGCATACCAGTCTGAATGGTGTGGAGATTGTAGACCAGTCTGAATGGTGTGGAGATTGTAGACCTGTCTGAATGGAGTTGAGATTGTTGACCAGTCTGAATGGACTTGACATTGTAGACCAGTCTGAATGGTGTGGAGATTGTAGACCGGTCTGAATGGTGTGTGGATTTTAGACCAGACTGAATGGAGTGGAGATTGTAAACCAGTCTGAATGGAGTGGGGATTGTAGAACAGTCTGAATGGTGTGTGGATTGTAGACCAGTCTGAATGGTGTGGAGATTGTAGATCTGTCTGAATTGTGTGGGGATTGTAGACCAGTCTGAATAGTGTGGAGATTGTAGATCAGTCTGAATGGTGTGGGGATTGTAGAGCAGTCTGAATGATGTGGGGATTGTAGACCAGTCTGAATGGTGTGTGCATTGTAGACCAGTCTGAATGGTGTGGAGAATGTAGAACAGTCTGAATGATGTGGGGATTGTAGACCAGTCTGAATGGTGTGTGGATTGTAGACCAGTCTGAATGGTGTGCAGAATGTAGATCAGTCTGAATGGTGTTGAGATTGTAGACCAATCTGAAAGGTGCCGAGATTATAGAACTGTCTGAATGGAGTTGAGATTGTAGACCAGTCTAAATGGAGTGGAGATTGTATACCAGACTGAATGGAGTGGAGATTGTAAACCAATCTGAATGGTAGTAGGGATTGCAGAAATGCCTGAATGATTTGGAGTTTTTCGAACAGTCGGAGTTGTGTCGTGAATGTAGACTATTGTCAATGTTGTGGGAATTATACACCATTCTCAATGGTGTGGGGATTGTCGAGAAAACCGAATGGTGTGGAAATTGTAGTCAAGTCTGAATTCTGAGGGGATTGTAGACCAGTCTGAATGGTGTGTGGATTGTAGACCAGTCTGAATGGTGTGGGGATTGTAGACCAGTCTGAATTGTGTTTGGATTGCAGACCAGTCTGAATGGTGTAGAGATTGGTGAGAAGTCTGAATGGTGTGGAGATTGTAGACCGGTTAGAATGGTGTGGAGATTGTAGACCAGTCTGAATTCTGTGAGGATTGTAGACCTGTCTGAATGGTGTTGGCAATGTAGACCAGTGTGAAAGGTGTGGGGATTGTAGACCAGTCTGAACGGTGCGGACACTGTAGAGCAGTCTGAATGGTGTGGAGATTGCAGACCAGTCTGAAAGCTGTGGAGATTGTAGAGCAGTCTGAATGGTGTGGAGATTGCAGAGCAGTCTGAACGGTGTGGAGATTGTAGACCAGTCTGAATGGTGTGGAGATTGTAGACCAGTCTGAATGGTGTGGAGATTGTAGACCAGTCTGAATGGTGTGGAGTTTGTAGATCAGACTGAGTGGTGTGGAGATTGTAGACAAGTCTGAATGGTGTGGGGATTGCATACCAGTCTGAATGGTGTGGGGATTGTAGACCAGTCTGAATGGTGTGGAGATTGTAGACCAGTCTGAATGGTGTGGAGATTGCAGAGCAGTCTGAACGGTGTGGAGATTGTAGACCAGTCTGAATGGTGTGGAGATTGTAGACCATTCTGAAAGGTGTGGGGATTGTAGACCAGTCTGAACGGTGCGGACAGTGTAGACCAGTCTGAATGGTGTGGAGATTGCAGACCAGTCTGAAAGCTGTGGAGATTGTAGACCAGTCTGAAAGGTGTGGAGAATGTAGATCAGTCTGAATGATGTGGGGATTGTAGACCAGTCTGAATGGTGTGTGGATTGTAGACCAGTCTGAATGGTGTGGAGAATGTAGATCAGTCTGAATGGTGTGGAGATTGTAGACCAGTCTGAATGGTGTGGGGATTGCATACCAGTCTGAATGGTGTTGAGATTGTAGACCAATCTGAAAGGTGCCGAGATTATAGAACTGTCTGAATGGAGTTGAGATTGTAGACCAGTCTGAATGGAGTGGAGATTGTATACCAGACTGAATGGAGTGGAGGTTGTAAACCAATCTGAATGGTAGTAGGGATTGCAGAAATGTCTGAATGATTTGGAGATTTTCGAACAGTCGGAGTTGTGTCGTGAATGTAGACTAGTGTCAATGTTGTGGGAATTATACACCATTCTGAAAGGTGTGGAGATTGTAGACCAGTCTGAATGGTGTTGAGATTGTAGACCAATCTGAAAGGTGCCGAGATTATAGAACTGTCTGAATGGAGTTGAGATTGTAGACCAGTCTGAATGGAGTGGAGATTGTATACCAGTCTGAATGGAGTGAAGGTTGTAAACCAATCTGAATGGTAGTAGGGATTGCAGAAATGCCTGAATGATTTGGAGTTTTTCGAACAGTCGGTGTTGTGTCATGAATGTAGACTAGTGTCAATGGTGTGGGGATTGTACACCAGTCTGAATGGTGTGGAGATTGCAGACCAGTCTGAATTGTGTGAGCATTGTAGATCGGTCTGAATGGTGTGGGGATTGTAGACCAGTCTGAATTGTGTGGAGATTGTAGACTAGTCTGAATGTAGTGCAGATTGCAGAAAAGTCTGCGTTGTGTGGGGTCTATGTTACATTCTGAATGATGTGGAGATTTTAGACCAGTATGAATGGTCTGGAGATTGTAGACCAGTCTGAATGGAGTTGAGATTGTAGACCAGTCTGAATGGTGTTGAGATTGTAGACCAGTCTGAATGGAGTGGTGTTTGTAGACCAGTCTGAATGGTAGTTCGGATTGTAGAAATGTCTGAATGATTTGGAGATTTTCGAACAGTCGGAGTTGCGTTCTGATTGTAGACTACTGTCAATGGTGTGGGGATTGTACACGAGTCTGAATGATGTGGAGATTGTAGACCAGTCTGAGTGGTGTGGAGATTGTCGATTAGTCTGAATGGTGTGGGGATTGTAGACCAGTCTGAATTGTGTGGGGATTGCATACCAGTCTGAATAATGTGGGGATTGTAGACCAGTCTGAATGGTATGGAGATTGTTGTCCGGTCAGAATGGTGTAGTGATTGTAGACCAGTCTGAATTGTGTGGGGATTGCATACCAGTCTGAATGGTGTGGGGATTGTAGACCAGTCTGAATGGTGTGGGTATTGCATACCAGTCTGAATGGTGTGGGGATTGTAGACCAGTCTGAATGGTGTGGGTATTGCATACCAGTCTGAATGGTGTGGAGATTGTAGACCTGTCTGAAAGGTGAGGAGATTGTAGACCAGTCTGAATTGTGTGAGGATTGTAGATCGGTCTGAATGGTGTGGGGATTGTAGACCAGTCTGAATTGTGTGGAGATTGTAGACTAGTCTGAATGTAGTGCAGATTGCAGCCAAGTCTGCGTTGTGTGGGGTCTACATTACAATCTGAATGATGTGGAGATTTCAGACCAGTATGAATGGTATGGAAATTGTAGACTATTCCGAATGTTGTGTGGATTGTAGACCAGTCTGAATGGTGTGGGGATTGTAGACCAGTCTGAATGGTGTGGGGATTTTAGACCGGTCAGAATGGTGTGGAAATTTTAGACCAGTCTGAATTCTGTGACGATTGTAGACCAGTCTGAATGGTGTTGGGATGGTAGACCAGTGTGAAAGGTGTGGGGATTGTAGACCCGTCTGAACGGTGCGGACATTGTAGACCAGTCTGAATGGTGTGGAGATTGCAGACCAGTCTGAAAGCTGTGGAGATTGTAGACCAGTCTGAATGGTGTGGAGATTGCAGAGAAGTCTGAACGGTGTGGAGATTGTAGACCAGTCTGAATGGTTTGGAGATTGTAGACCAGTCTGAATGGAGTGCAGATTGCAGACAAGTCTGCGTTGTGTGGGGTCTACGTTACAATCTGAATGATGTGGAGATTTTAGACCAGTATGAATGGTATGGAGATTGTAGTCCATTCCGAATGTTGTGTGGATTGTAGAGCAGTCTGAATGGCGTTGGGATTGTAGACCAGTCTGAATGGTGTGGGGATTTTAGACCGGTCAGAATGGTGTGGAGATTGTAGACCAGTCTGAATGGTGTTGGGAATGTAGACCAGTGTGAAAGGTGTGGGGATTGTAGACCAGTCTGAACGGTGCGGACATTGCAGACCAGTCTGAATGGTGTGGAGATTGCAGACCAGTCTGAAAGCTGTGGAGATTGTAGACCAGTCTGAATGGTGTGGAGATTGCAGAGCAGTCTGAATGGTGTGGAGATTGTAGACCAGTCTGAATGGTGTGGAGATTGTAGACCAGTCTGAATGGTGTGGAAATTGTAGACCAGTCTGAGTGGTGTGGAGATTGTAGATCAGTCTGAATGGTTTGGGGATTGGAGACCAGTCTGAATGGTGTGGAGATTGTCGACCAGTCCGAATGCGTTGTGGATTGTGGACCAGTCTGAATGGTGTGGGGTTTGCAGACCAGTCTGAATGGTGTTGGGATTGTAGACCAGTCTGAATGGAGTGGGGATTGTAGTCCAGTCTGAATAGTGTGGAGATTGTAGACCAGTCTGAATGGTGTGGAGATTGTAGACCAGTCTGAATGGTGTGGAGATTGTAGATCAGACTGAATTTTGTGGAGATTGTAGACCAGCCTGAATGGTGTGGGGATTGCATACCAGTCTGAATGGTGTGGAGATTGTAGACCAGTCTGAGTGGTGTGGAGATTGTCGATTAGTCTGAATGGTGTGGAGATTGTAGACCAGTCAGAATGGTGTGGGGATTGCATACCAGTCTGAATGGTATGGAGATTGTAGTCCGGTCAGAATGGTGTAGTGATTGTAGACCAGTCTGAATGGTGTTGGGAAGGTAGACCAGTGTGAAAGCTGTGGGGATTGTAGACCAGTCTGAACGGTGCGGACATTGTAGACCAGTCTGAATGGTGTGGAGATTGCAGACCAGTCTGAAAGCTGTGGAGATTGTAGACCAGTCTGAATGGTGTGGAGATTGCAGAGAAGTCTGAACGATGTGGAGATTGTAGACCAGTCTGAATGGTTTGGAGATTGTTGACCAGTCTGAATGGAGTGCAGATTGCAGACAAGTCTGCGTTGTGTGGGGTCTACGTTACAATCTGAATGATGTGGAGATTTTAGACCAGTATGAATGGTATGGAGATTGTAGTCCATTCCGAATGTTGTGTGGATTGTAGAGCAGTCTGAATGGCGTTGGGATTGTAGACCAGTCTGAATGGTGTGGGGATTTTAGACCGGTCAGAATGGTGTGGAGATTGTAGACCAGTCTGAATGGTGTTGGGAATATAGACCAGTGTGAAAGGTGTGGGGATTGTAGACCAGTCTGAACGGTGCGGACATTGCAGACCAGTCTGAATGGTGTGGAGATTGCAGACCAGTCTGAAAGCTGTGGAGATTGTAGACCAGTCTGAATGGTGTGGAGATTGCAGAGCAGTCTGAACGGTGTGTAGATTGTAGACCAGTCTGAATGGTGTGGAGATTGTAGACCAGTCTGAATGGTGTGGAGATTGTAGACCAGTCTGAGTGGTGTGGAGATTGTAGATCAGTCTGAATGGTTTGGGGATTGTAGACCAGTCTGAATGGTGTGGAGATTGTCGACCAGTCCGAATGCGTTGTGGATTGTGGACCAGTCTGAATGGTGTGGGGTTTGCAGACCAGTCTGAATGGTGTTGGGATTGTAGACCAGTCTGAATGGAGTGGGGATTGTAGTCCAGTCTGAATAGTGTGGAGATTGTAGACCAGTCTGAATGGTGTGGAGATTGTAGACCAGTCTGAATGGTGTGGAGATTGTAGATCAGTCTGAATGATGTGGGGATTGTAGACCAGTCTGAATGGTGTGTGGATTGTAGACCAGTCTGAATGGTGTGGAGAATGTAGATCAGTCTGAATTGTGTGGGGATTGCATACCAGTCTGAATGGTGTGGAGATTGTAGACCAGTCTGAATGGTGTGGAGATTGTAGACCTGTCTGAATGGAGTTGAGATTGTTGACCAGTCTGAATGGACTTGACATTGTAGACCAGTCTGAATGGTGTGGAGATTGTAGACCGGTCTGAATGGTGTGTGGATTTTAGACCAGACTGAATGGAGTGGAGATTGTAAACCAGTCTGAATGGAGTGGGGATTGTAGAACAGTCTGAATGGTGTGTGGATTGTAGACCAGTCTGAATGGTGTGGAGATTGTAGATCTGTCTGAATTGTGTGGGGATTGTAGACCAGTCTGAATAGTGTGGAGATTGTAGATCAGTCTGAATGGTGTGGGGATTGTAGAGCAGTCTGAATGATGTGGGGATTGTAGACCAGTCTGAATGGTGTGTGCATTGTAGACCAGTCTGAATGGTGTGGAGAATGTAGAACAGTCTGAATGATGTGGGGATTGTAGACCAGTCTGAATGGTGTGTGGATTGTAGACCAGTCTGAATGGTGTGCAGAATGTAGATCAGTCTGAATGGTGTTGAGATTGTAGACCAATCTGAAAGGTGCCGAGATTATAGAACTGTCTGAATGGAGTTGAGATTGTAGACCAGTCTAAATGGAGTGGAGATTGTATACCAGACTGAATGGAGTGGAGATTGTAAACCAATCTGAATGGTAGTAGGGATTGCAGAAATGCCTGAATGATTTGGAGTTTTTCGAACAGTCGGAGTTGTGTCGTGAATGTAGACTATTGTCAATGTTGTGGGAATTATACACCATTCTCAATGGTGTGGGGATTGTCGAGAAAACCGAATGGTGTGGAAATTGTAGTCAAGTCTGAATTCTGAGGGGATTGTAGACCAGTCTGAATGGTGTGTGGATTGTAGACCAGTCTGAATGGTGTGGGGATTGTAGACCAGTCTGAATTGTGTTTGGATTGCAGACCAGTCTGAATGGTGTAGAGATTGGTGAGAAGTCTGAATGGTGTGGAGATTGTAGACCGGTTAGAATGGTGTGGAGATTGTAGACCAGTCTGAATTCTGTGAGGATTGTAGACCTGTCTGAATGGTGTTGGCAATGTAGACCAGTGTGAAAGGTGTGGGGATTGTAGACCAGTCTGAACGGTGCGGACACTGTAGAGCAGTCTGAATGGTGTGGAGATTGCAGACCAGTCTGAAAGCTGTGGAGATTGTAGAGCAGTCTGAATGGTGTGGAGATTGCAGAGCAGTCTGAACGGTGTGGAGATTGTAGACCAGTCTGAATGGTGTGGAGATTGTAGACCAGTCTGAATGGTGTGGAGATTGTAGACCAGTCTGAATGGTGTGGAGTTTGTAGATCAGACTGAGTGGTGTGGAGATTGTAGACAAGTCTGAATGGTGTCGGGATTGCATACCAGTCTGAATGGTGTGGGGATTGTAGACCAGTCTGAATGGTGTGGAGATTGTAGACCAGTCTGAATGGTGTGGAGATTGCAGAGCAGTCTGAACGGTGTGGAGATTGTAGACCAGTCTGAATGGTGTGGAGATTGTAGACCATTCTGAAAGGTGTGGGGATTGTAGACCAGTCTGAACGGTGCGGACAGTGTAGACCAGTCTGAATGGTGTGGAGATTGCAGACCAG